>NC_060120.1:854884842-855186739 GCF_021461395.2 Schistocerca americana
CTTTGGGACGGGCGAAATCGAAGCAAAAAGTGAATCGCAATATCGCTTTGCGGTAGTTGTACTTCAAGACGTCTCGTTAGGAATGGCGTCATTGGGTTACGGCCGCCGGAAACAAGAACACCAGCTAGCTGCACCTCACTACCGGACACAGTCATATGCCCACTCCGTAGCACTATTGAAGAGGATGCACTCAGTGACTCTATGTGACTTATAAATTATAAGCATAGTAATCTGTTATTGTCTACGCTGCAAGCACTTGCAGCATTGAAAAAATTTCTCGTTTTGTAACTGCATTTCCTTTTGACTTATTGACGGTACTTGATTTTGCCAGATACACTTTTGTCTTGAATTGAGATGAGGAATCGGGTGCCCAGACCCAAGTGCGGCATTTTATCTTCGCCTTGTATATCAATATCTGGTAATTCAACGAACGCTCAGTTACACAATTACACAGTAAGGACAGAGAGAATGTAACTACCCTACTGCTGTTGTTGCATGTGAGTCAAAATTGGAGTCTAGTGCAAGAAATACACGTGAACAAGAAAACATGTTCCTTCGATGCATAGTAGATTTGAAAAATATGTAAAAATCTTCCAACCGGTTGCATAGATTTTCTATATACCTTGACCAGGTTTCGTCACCTCCAAGGGTGACTTCATCAGAAGGCAAGGTAATTACCTAAAATGAATATATCAGATTAAATATCTTATCGAATAAATGTTTACATTAATGTAAGATGGTCAAGTCATACATTAAAATGTAATACATAATGTTCTTCAAAAAGTCAAACATTAAAACACAAGTGACACTGGTGTGTTGTGAGGAGACTGTCTGTGTGGCAAATAGTCACGCTGCCAAGAAAACGTATGGTTTATTTCAGAAAATGTGTAATATACAAAATTGTTTTGCTCACGTTACTAGTGGCCCGCTTGTGGCGCGCCCTACATTACGCTTTCTTGGCAGCGTGACTAGTTGCCACAAAGTCTCCTCACATCACACCGGTGTTACTTATGTTTTAATGTCTGACTTTTTGAAGAACATCATGTGTTATGTTTTAATGTATGACTTGAGCAACTCAGCTCTTAAATCACTGTACATCTTTGACGATATGTTCTTCATGTAAGTACTATTTGTTTTACACTCGTTTACATTAATGTAAAGTTTTATTCGATAAGATATTTAATCTGATATATTCATTTTAGGTAATTACCATACCTTCTCATGAAGTCACCCTTAGAGGTGACGAAACCTGGTTAACGTATATCGAAAATATATGCAACCGATTGGCAGATTTTTACATATTTTTCAAATTTGTGTATACGTTTGCTGCAAACGTCAGCCATAGGCACAGTAGATAATTAACTGTCTGACCACAAAATGACGGCAAGCGAAGAGGGCTGGGTATTCTTACTATTAGTAGTAAACAAATTAAGAAACATCTGGCTGCAGTAGCATTTGATACGTGTATCTGTATCTAAGATACCCAAAAATAACTTGGCAATTAACACCATCAAGTGTCGACGAAGATACGTAACACTCCAATCGAAACGGAAATTTCAAATTAATGCTCGTCTCTTTTCTTGAATTATAATCCTATCCCACCCTTTCCTAAGTCATAAGTCTTGATTTTAAATTATATCAGTTTTAAAACTAGTGTGAAAATTTATTCGAGATCTAACTTTGAAGCAGAAAATGATGGGAATAAGATGGAATGGTTTTCTGAGCGTAATCAACTATCTATCTACTGCTACCTTTGTTACACGAACACCAAATGCACAGTCCCTGATAAATGTCTGTATGCCACGACCTCCCAGAAATGGTATCACCACAAAATATTAACGGAGTAAAAAATTTGGCCGAAGTTTCATCTCTAACATCCTATCCCTGGTTTGCTGGGAGACTGCAGCCAGAGATTCTTCTGTAAGCTCTATTGATAATAAGTCTTTGAGACATGAATAGGTTTCGTCGGGCCATTAAGGTCTTACACGAAGCCAATTGAAGAGTCGTTCCACTTGCCTAGCGTTGTATCTGCCATGGAAAAACACTAAGACGTTGGTGGCTCACGAACGCTACCGACCAAAAGTAACTAAACCACATCTTGCGTACAGCGAGAGCAACACGACAATGCACAAAACATCAGCGGAAGGTATTATTTTTTAGCGCTGGGCCCTGCACAACCAGTTGCAGCTACACGAATGACGATACAAACCACCTCGAAGTGCAGTCACACCAAAGAATAAATTTAACATTAATACAAATGCCTATAGATTTTAAGTAATAGTACGTCTGTTGCGTGAGCATATAAGATACTAGCATGCCTCTACAAAACATGTCAGAACCAAAAGAACAGAAGCAGCTCTGATTCTCACAGAAATTGCGTTTAATATGTAACTAACTAATGCACATCATTGTAGTGCGTAGCCATTTAGTGCGTGTCTTTAGGAGTGCTTTTGTGCAATGCAGTGTGATGCTGGTCCCAATTTCGATGGACCGTGCCATCGACTGTGGGCGTAATCTGAACGCTGGCCCGCGCTAGCGGATCCCCGCGCAATTAGCCCGTCTCCCGACTTGATTACTCCCTGCTGTGCTGTCCCACATGGACACGGATCATTACCCTCACAATGTGATTACAGTCTGACACCGTAACGATCGGCAAAAGTGCTCAGAATATAGCTAAACGATAGAGAACTTAATAGCGGGTCCCCTGATTAAGTTTAATCGATTGAGAGTATGATTTCATCTATAGAGGTGTTTCGCACCTGTGCCAAAATGCTCTCTAGGTCTTTACAGTTCAAACTAATTCAAGACATACCACTATACTGCAGGCCAATATACACTACTGGACATTAAAATTGCTACACCACGAAGATGACGTGCTACAGACGCGAAATTTAACCGACAGGAAGAAGACGCTTTGATATGCAAACTGTTAGCTATTCAGAGCATTCACACAAGGTTGGCGCCTGTGGCGACACCTACAACGTGCTGACATGAGGAAAGTTTCCAACCAATTTCTCATACACAAACAGCAGTAGACCAGCGTTGCCAGGTGAAACGTTGTTGTGATAACTCGTGTAAGGAGGAGAAATGCGTACCATCACGTTTCCGACTTTGATTAAGGTCGGATTGTAGCCTATCGCGATTGAGGTTTATCGTATCGCGACATTACTGCTCGCGTTGGTCGAGATACAGTGACTGTTAGCAGAATATGGAATTGGTGGGTTCAGGAGGGCAATAAGGAACGCCGTGCTGGATCCCAACGACCTCGTATCACTAGCAGTCGGGATTACAGGCTTCGATCCCTGAGTCAACAGATGGGGACGTTTGCGAGACAACAACCATCTGCAGGAACAGTTCGACGACGTTTGCAGCAGCATGGACTATCAGTTCGGAGACCATGGTTGCGGTTACCCTTGACACAGCATCATAAACAGGAGCGCCGGCGATGGTGTACTCAACGACGAACCTGGGTGCACGAATGGCAAAACGTAATTTTTTTCCGATGAATTCAGGTTCTGTTTACAGCATCATGATGATCACACCCGTGTTTGGCGACATCGCGGTGAACTCACATTGGAAGCGTGTATTCGTCATCGCCATACTGGCGTATCACCCGGCGTGATGGAATGTGGTGCCATTGGTTACACGTCTTGGTCACCTCTTGTTCGTATTGACGGCACTTTGAGCAATGGACGTTACATTCCATATGTGTTACGACCCGTGGCTCTACCCTTCATTCCATCTCTGCGAATCCCTACATTTCAGCAGGATAATGCACGACCGCGTATTTGAGGTCCTATACGGGCCTTTCCGAACACAGAAAAATGTTAGACTGCTGCCTAAGCCAGTACATTCTCCAGATCTCTCACCAATTGAAAACGTCTGGTTAATGGTGGCCGAGCAACAGGCTCGTCACAATACGCCAGTCACTACTGTTGATGAACTGTGGTATCGTGATGAAGCTGCATGGGCAGCTGTACCCGTACACGCCATCCAAGCTGTGTTTGACTCAATGCCCAAGCGTATCAAGGCCGTTATTACGGCCAGAGGTGGTTGTTGTGGGTGCTGATTTCTCAGGATCTATGCACTTAAATTGCTTGAAAATGTAATCAGGAGGTGGTTGTTCTAGATACTGATTCCTCAGGATCTATGTACCCAAATTGCTTGAAAATGTAATCACATGTCAGTTCTAGTATAATATATTTGTCCAATGAATACCCATTTATCCCCTGCATTTCTCCTTGGTGTAGCAATTTTAATGGCCAGTAGTGTATAAAGGTGTTTCGCGCCTATGCGAAAATGCTCTCTAGTTCTTTATTGTTCAAACTAATTCAAGACGTACGACTATACTGCAGGCCTATACAACATCAACACTAAGACGGCGGCCTGTTATTGTTATTGTTGTTATCGTCTTTAGTTCAAAGATTGTTTTGAAGCAGCTCTTCCACTTTAGTCTATTCTGTGCAAGACTCTCAGTTTCTCCATAACTTTTGCAATCTACATCCATGTGAACCTGCTTACTGTATTCAAACTGGTCTTTCTTCCTCTACAATTTTTATTCTCCACATTTTTCAGAATTAGTACATTAACAATTCCTTGATGCCTCAGGATGTGTTCTGTCAACTGGCCCTTTCTTCTTTCCTTCCCCTTGCCCGCTTCGGTTCAGTGTCTTGTAATTAGTCGCTCGATGCATTCTTCTAATTTCCTGCAATTTTCTGTAGCATCACGCTTCAAAAGCTTCTCTACTCTTCAAATCTTAAAGTGTTTGTCGTTTACGTTTCCCTTCTGTGCCAGGCTACATTCCAACCAAATTCATTGAAAAAGAATTTCCTAACACTTAAATTTTTCATCGACGCTAACGAATCCAGTTTTTAGGGTTGCGTACATCAACCGGTGAAAACGGAACCCTTACCGGAGCGCTTCGTTGTCTGTCTCTCCGTATGGCTGTTTGGTTCAAATGGCTCTGAGCAGTATGGGACTTAACTTCTGAGGTCATCAGTCCCCTAGAACTGAGAACTACTTGAACCTAACTAACCTAGGGACATCACACACATCCATGCCCGAGGCAGGATTCGAACCTGCGACCGTAGCGGTCGCGGGGTTCCAGACTGTAGCGCCTAGAACCGCTCGGCCACTCCGGGCGGCACGGCTATTTGTCCGAAAGTTAAAAACCCTTTTCCTCAGGAACGGGTATGCCTATCAAGTTGAAATTTATGTCACGTACTGAGATCTGTGGCCCCTTAGCGGTGTAAAAAGCGAAGCTTCAAAGTTAGTGAATCACATATTTCGGCACCCGCAAATTAGCTCATCAACAGATACAGTGTACTCTCCGTTGACCTGGAATCATGAAATCTGGCAAGAAACAACGGTACATGAAAAGGAAAAAATCCGGAAATTGTGAATTTGTAATTATATCACATGAAAAAGTATCTTTTATTTGATTACTTGTCCGACTGGCTGCCAGTCTGTCTCTTGAGACTTCTTCATCTCAGGAAATGCTACACGTATGAAGTTGTGTTTGGTTGGTGAATAAAAACATAGCGTTTTTCCATAAATTTAATAAACACAACACGGATACATATAAGAGAGACTTTATTCACCAATAGTACATTCCCCTTCACCCACCAGGCCAGCCGAGCGCGTTAACGCCCTGCTTTCTTGACGCGGGTAGGCGCGCCGGTCCTGGATCGAATCCGCCCGGCGGAATAACGACGAGGGCTGGTGTGCCGGCCAGCTTGGATGTAGTTTTTAGGCGGTTTTTCACATCCCACTAGGTGAATACCGGGCTGGTCTCCACGTTCCGCGTCACATACTTTCGTCGCAGACATGAAAAACACGTTCGTACTCTTTCACGATTTACACTAGACACGGTCAGTTGAGGTACACTAATTCCTTCCTGGGGGGGAGGAGGGGGGTGGGGTACAGGGTAGCGGCTGAAAGGGCATCCGGCCAGCCCTTACCATTAACATGCCAAATCCGCTTAACCATGGCCGACCCTGCGTAACTGTGGGACAAGGCGCAAGCGATAGATAGTACATTCCCCCTCACTATTTACAACGTTGGGGCAACTTTTCGGTTCCACTACTGTATAAATCACGTGGATTGAAGGCGAAGAACTCGTCGAGCCATGTTCGGAGCCTCTTTTCATCCGGAAGGGAAGTTCCCGTAAGGTTGCCCGTCGGCGAGCGGACCTGGTGAAAATCTGAGGGCACGGTATCAAATGAATGAGGTGGGTGCGGAACCAAGTTCCTCTATAGTGTTTTTTGCAGCAGAGGTGCACATGTGGCCATGTGCTGATTCTTGTGGTTTTGGCTTAAGGCGTGCGGTACCAGTTCAACCATTTTCGAACGTTCCCCATGGAGTGCAAATGTCACACAATGGTAGAGTGATCACAGGCTAACACATTTTCCAGTTCTCGAATACACTGACGTGGATCGTTGTGGATTAATGCGTTTAAATTATCTTCATCAAATGACGGTGCTCTTTCTGAATGTGGAGGGTCACTAACGTCAGAACTATCCTCCCTAGAACATGATCACCATTTTCTTACCGCGCTCTCTTCAATAGCTTTGCCCCCATATGCGGCACAAATGTCTCTCGCCGCCTCCGCTGCTGTCACTCCTCTACTGAACTCAGACAAAAGAATATGTTGGAAGTGTTCTAATTTATCCACTTGGCACTCTATTTCCTAGCGTCCACAACTTCACTCAGTATTTCAAAATGACAAAATAGTTATATGTAAACTCGAAGAGCCGGCCGAAGTTGCCAGCGGTTCTAGGCGCTACAGTCTGGAACCGCGCGGCCGCTACGGTAGCAGGTTCGAATCCTACCTCGGGCATGGATGTGTGTGATGTCTTAGGTTCAAGTAGTTCTAAGTTTTATGGGACTGATGACCTCAGAAGTTAAGTCCCATAGTGCTCAGAGCCATTTGAACCATTTTTAAACTCGAATAGCAACAGAGAACTACGAATAAAAAATGAAACTCGACAAATAAACCCATAGCAACCGGAATAGCGACATGGAAAATAAAAATGTTACGAACTTATTCACCAACCTAAAAATTTATGTCACATACTAAGGTCCATAATTCCTTAACTATGTAATAGATGTAAGCGGCTAAGTCAATGCGATCAAAAGATATGCTCGCAATCTCACTCTTCAATACCTATAGGGTATCGATGACATAGAATCATTAACTTTGGCAAGAAAAAATGTTTAACAGAACAAGTAAATGAAGCATATCCTGAAAGTGTTAATTTGTAATTACATAACACGAAAAAATTATTTTTGTGTCATTTAATTATGCGACTTCAGACTTAGAATTAAAACATTGTTGAATGTCTTGGAACTACCGGAGCCGTTATCTTGCCAGTATCAATGTCGCTAATAGGCAGAAACTGCCGAGTTTCTCAATTCCCATGATGGATGCACTGTGTGCATATATGAATACGTTTGTACGGCATCATCAGATCATGAGTTCCACTCGCACCCGGCCAATTTTATTTTTTAATGCTTTTCTTGCCATTACCTGCCTGTTCACCAGGGCAACAGTCAAACTGCACTGTACCGAGGTAGGTTATGACGAGATGTACAACACACATTACAACGTTGAAACATTAGTCACGGAGAGCTCGAGTACAGATGTCAACGCATCATAAATGAAATGCCTGCTGTCCAAATTAATGGCTGTGCAACGTCGGGGACAAAGAGCTAATTCTTGCAATATCAATTCTCCTCACAGCATCCACATAAAATCGATGTGATGCTGCATGTAGAACTGGGACTCGCCTGTAAAGACAAGTCCTGCCATGTTGCACTTCATTACTAAAACACGTGCGTAACAGTAGCTGCCGTCCCGTCTTTTAAAAGTTACTGACCCATCATTGAAAATAATTGAAAGTATTAACAACTGTGATTAGCCAGGGTAGCTAGTCACCCTACGAAACTCTCCCCCATCTCTTTTGTTGTTGTGTATAGTATGCCGCCGACAATACATTTCCTTGGCGTGAACTGTAATGTTACTTTTGAAAACTGTACAGGACGCTCGCCATTGGCTGACGCTAGGGACGAGTCGGGGTGGTTCTTCCAGGTCACCCCCACTTGCGCTTGTGCTGGCGTTGGAGCCAGCTGGTGGGTAGCTGACTCAATGGAACAGTCGAACCGCCAGTATATAAAACCACCAACATCCCGGTGTTCGCTTCATTTCTGTTTTTAGCAGTCGATAGTCGAATTACGTTTTCCTCCTTTAAGACGTGTGTGTGTGTGTGTGTGTGTGTGTGTGTGTGTGTGTGTGTGTGTGGGCGCGCACGCGCTCCTCGTAATACTTTAATCCACTTGAGAGCACCATTTCGCTAAGTGTTAGCATAAAAGTATTGTACATGGTTCTGGCGGTCTAAAGCTGTACTTTTGTTAATTTCGGCAACAAACATCTGGCAAGCGTTTCGCAATGAAAACTTTGTCACTTGCAACCTATGTCCTCAGTTATTTCCTGGATGTATTCCAGTGGTCTAAAGGTTTTACCATATACAGCTCAATCTACAACCATGGAAGTTATTCCCTCATGTCTTAACAAATATCATATTATCCTTTTTCTTGTAAGTGTTTCCCATATATTCCTCTCCTCACGAATTCTGGGGAGAAACTCTTCATTTTTTACCTTATCAGACCACCTCATTTTCAACATTCTTCTGTAGCACCACACACCAAACGCCTCATGTATCTTCTGTTTCGGTTTTACTGTTGTCCATGATTCGGCACCATACAATCCCTCTGCTCCAAATGTATCTTCTCCTAAGTTTCTGCCTCACATTATGGCCAATATTTGATGCCAGTAGACTTTTCTTGGACAGGAATGCTCTCTTTGCCTGTGTTAGTCTGCTTTTTTGCCTTACTTGTTTCGTCCATCATGGATTATTTTGTTTCCAAAGTTACAGAATTCTCTAACTTTGTCTACTTCGTGACCACTAGTTTTGATATTAAACTTTTCATAGTCCTCATTTCTGCCGCTTCTCATTACTCTCGCCTTTTTCTGGTTTACTCTCGGTCTATGTTCAGTACTCAGTGAACTGTTCATTTCATTCAACACATCCTGTAGTTCGTCTTCACTTTCACTCAGGATAGCAATCATATTGTTGATATCTTTTCACAAGAATTTTAATCCCACCCTTGAAACTTTCTTTTATTTTCGTCATTGCTTCTTCGAAGTATTGTCTGAACAGTAGGGGCGGAAGACTACAACCCTGCCTGATCCCCTTTTTAATTCTGGCACTTCCTTCTTGATCTTTTTGTCTTATTTTCTTCTTCTTGGTTTATGGACGTATTGTGTATTAACCGTCTTTTCCTATAGCTTACGACTATTTTCCTCGGAATTTCGAACATCTTGAAGCGTTATGCGTTGTCAAACGCTGTTTCCAGGTCGTCAAACACTATGAAAGTGTTTTTATTTTTCTCCATATTTATTTTCAATATCAACCTTACGTGAGAATAGTCTCTCTGGTACTCTTACGTTTCCTAAAGCCAAACCGATCGTCATCTAAACAGACCCTCAGACATATTTCCTATTGTAAAGTTCTACGCAGACTATTTGTCCTAAATGATCCTAATTTTATATTTTTAGTTTGCTGAATCTTTTTGCTCAGAAATGATGGCACTTCTGTGTTGTTATCTTTAGTTGCACTCTTGCAGTTACCTGTTGAAGAAATAATTTTCACTTCTAGCAGTCACTTAGCTAGGATCATTAGTTTTAAAAATATTTTTGCTCCTGTATATTCTCACCTTAAAAAGCAGCCCTGTTGCTGTCTACATGGCATAAATAATTCATGCTCCAAGGTTTTTTTGTTGTAGGTCACATACTCCTATTTATGTGGTAGTTACTCTACACACATATCTACGTTTTTCTTTCTATGTTGTAGTACAACAGTCCTCCATAGCAGAGTATAGCTTGCACCTATCTGTAGCAGTTTTTGTGTATTCAAGCTCTCTCAAAGAAAAATCGTATTGTCATATTTGAATTGCTTTTTTTTATTCTGTGCTATTACACATTGGTATTGCGAATAATTATACCTCAAAGCTTTAATAGTCTACAATGGAAGGATTATAGGAACTTTGTGGTTTAAAGACATCCACTGAATCTTGCATTGCAAGTTTTACTTTGTCAGTGTCCCTGTTACATTTTTCCAGCTGCTCCCACCACTCCCCCCGCCCACTCATACTTCAATGATTTATTTCTTCTAAAATAGGATTCTGTGTGGATTTCCGTGGGTGCCGGGTTCGGCGTCTGCGCAATGCCCCCTCTCCGTTCCCACGCCCACACGCCGTCGCCCCACAACTGCGCACTGCGCATTGTGCACTGCATACTGTGGTGAAACAACAGAAGTGACATGTATAATAGTGAAACTTAATCAATACATTCTACACAATTAATGATTACTTAGATGACACAGAGTAAGTGTTTGGTTCGAAACGTAACAGAAGTAAATAACATTACAACACTTGTAATTTTACGATGGACTTTTCCAGTGTAAAGTTTTATTTTTCTGGAAAAAACTTTACACCAAACTGTTCAGTGGATAGTATTAATACTCTTTCTCTAATCGATGTCTCCCTGTATATGAAGGGATTTTGACTTAATTTTTCAGCCAAGTGAATCGGAAGATCCGGTGCACAAAATGTAGATTATACGGCAGAAACTTGTATTACTTTAATATTTTAAGAATTTTATCAAATGGTCGTGACAGTACATCCAGAAGGATTTTAATGAGAATGTAGTGCAGTGTTTCTACAGAGTAGTGTATTCTGGAGCGTAAAGTGTCGAATTGCCATCTGACCATTATATTTTGGTTTTCAGTGGTTAACGAAAATCACTTTAGGAGCTCCCCGGGATATTTGCTGGTATAGGGTCATCATTTTCATCCTTGACCTCATAGTATGTAAATACTTGCACTTCTGGATTAGAATATTAGTGTCATACGCAATAACGTAATGACTTGTACAGTGTCCTCATAAAGTTCTCTTCTCGTTTTTGTTACTGTTGTTGTGGTCTTCTGACTGAAAACTAGTTTGTTGAAGGTCTCCACACTAGTGTATCCTGTGCAAGCCTTTTCACGTCTGTATTACTACCGCAATCTACCTCCATTCGAACCTCCTTCCTCTACTCATGCCGAGGGTTCTACCGTTTTTAACAGCCTCCCCCCTCCCCCTAAAAACACTCTTCCCTCAGTTAACATACTGACTATTAGTCGATGTCTCAATATGTGTGCTATTAATACATTCCTTCCTTCAGTCAAGTTGTGCCATAAATTTATTTTCGCCTATTTCGATTCACTTCATTAGATATTTTATCTACACGTCTTCAACATTATTCTGTTGCACTACATTTCATATCAAAAGTTTCCACTCTACTATAGTCTGAACTGTTTATCGTTCACTTTTCACTTCTTAAAAGGCTACAATCTTTACAATGACCGTGAGAACAGACTTCCTATCATTTAAACTTGTATTTAATGTTAACAAGTTTTTCGGAATATTTTTCCTCGCTGTCCGCAGCCTTCTCTACTTTAGTTATCATCAGTTACTGTGGCGCTCAAACTGCAAAACTCATGTACTATTCTAGTGTATCACTTCCAAATCTAATTCAATAAACATCACCTGATTTACATTGACTACATTCCATTGCCCTTGCTTTAATTTTGTTGATGTTAACTTTATACTATATTTTCAAGAGACTGTCCATTCTGTTCAACTGCCTGTTGGAATTTCTTTGCCATATCTGACAGAACTGCTATATCATCAGCCACCCTCAAAATCTTTATTTTCTCGCCCTGAGCGTTAACCCAGTCCCAGATCTGTCCTTTTGTTTCATTTACCGCTTGCTCAATGTACAGGTTAACATTGGGGATAGGTTACAAACCAGTCTCTCTCCCTTCTCAACCACTGCTATTCTTTCACGTCCTTTGATGCTGATAATTGCAGTCTGGTTTCTGCACAAGTTGCAAATAATCTGTCGCTACCTGCATTTTATCCCGACTACTAGTCGGCCGCTGTGGACGAGTGGTTCTGGGCGCTTCAGTCCGGAACCGCGCTGCTGCTACGGTCGCAGCTTCGAATCCTGCCTAGGGCATGGAAGTGTGTGATTTCCTTAGGTTAGTTAGGTTTAAGTAGTTCTAAGTCTAGGGGACTGATGACGTCAGATGTTAAGTCCCATAGTTGGTTGGTTGGTTGTTTTGAGGAAAGAGACCAAACAGCGAGGTCATCGGTCTCACTGGATTAGGGAAGGATGGGGAAGGAAGTCGGCCGTGCCCTTTCAAAGGAACCATCCCAGCATTTGCCTGGAGCGATTTAGGGAGATCACGGAAAACCTAAATCAGGATGGCTGGACGCGGGATTGAACCGTCGTCCTTCCGAATGCGAGTCCAGTGTGCTACCACTGCGCCACCTCGCTCGGTAGTCCCATAGTGCTTTAGAGCCATTTATCTCGGCTACTAGTGAAATAGCATAGAGTGCGGTCGTCTCAACATAGTCAAAAGTTGTCTAAAACTACAAAAGCTATAAACACTGTGATATACTCGTCCGAAAAACTATTTCTTTATATAACTTGCTTAGGTTACTTACCATCTTTTGCAACTGTAATAAAAGTCTTATTAAGACCAGAAGCCTTTTGCTTTATTCTAAAAAATCTTCAGTGGTAAGGTATTTTGTTGTTTCGTCCATTCGCCGTGCGAGGTTAGCCGAGCGGTCTGAGGCGCTACAGTGATGGACTGTGCGGCTGGTCCCGGCGGAGGTTCGAGTCCTCCCTCGGGCATGGGTTTGTATGCTTGTCCTTACGACAATTTAGGTAAAGTAGTGTGTAAGATTTCACACACTTTTTTTAGTCCATTCTTCTTCTTCTTGCTGCTGTATGAGTTGGTTTTTCGCAAAGCTCATTCACTGCTCTAAAACACGAATTAATCCCGCAACATCAAAACAAAACACACGAAATGGTGAGAGGACAGGGATACTTCTCAACAAGTAAACGTCAGTAAATTTTGTACAATGAAATGCTGTATACAAAAACCTAATCTAATGTGTAGCATTATTGCTGGACGTCATCATTTTAATTATTTACTACATACGCTTCTTATTGATCTGTTCATCTTTAAAAGTGTGCATATGTACGTCCCTCATATCAATTTCGACGGCAATCTGCTACGTTGGGAAACACCATATGTGAAATAACAGTTGGGACAGTTCTTGTGCTGTACGACTAGTAAGTGGGCTTCACTGCCATATAATGCTGACGCAGTTTGATGAGATCCTTTGACCAGAATTCAGCGTCCTATCTACTCACGAAGGCGTACCACTTTGTCAGAAACGTCCCCAATAAACTGCTGCAACGCAGAGCCTGCCGGAAGCGTGCGTTATACAGAGAGCAGCAGAGAACCAACGCCACGGGTTAAAGATGTACGCCGTGAATGGAATCCATCCCGGTCGCAATCGGCAGCAGGGGGCAGCGGCGCAGCCCTTCTCGTTTCATCTGTATCTGCGGGGCTTAATCGGGTGGGCTCGCCCGTTGCCTTAATTGGTTCAGCGAGGTCGCTGCCGCTGCCGGGAGTGGGCGGTGGGTAATGGACGTCGTTCTGTTCGGCCGGAACAACACTGTCCGCCCTCATCGGGTGGCTGAGTCATGCAAATGGGTCTCCCACACAGAGCGCCCTCACTCTCTTACACTCTACCTGGCACAGTGAATCT
Organism: Schistocerca americana; assembly: GCF_021461395.2. Lineage (NCBI taxonomy): Eukaryota > Metazoa > Arthropoda > Insecta > Orthoptera > Acrididae > Schistocerca > Schistocerca americana. The sequence continues at coordinate 854,898,568 of NC_060120.1, forward strand.
GTTCTCTACGGTGTTTCCACTGCCGTGTCGATGAGGCCAGTTTCGATTATTGCTCGTTAGTTGACATCTGTCACTGGCCGCTACAGTGCTGCCACATCGGCTGCTAACTACGGCTCGATTATGGCGACACAGAAACACGGAGGGTCAATTCACAAGAGCTATTACTTAAAGGAGGGACGTTAATGAAGAACACATATTATTTTAAAGACGCAGCAAAAATCCGAACCTTTGGAGATACGGCAATTTATTACCATGCTTAACATGACACGAAAGGTAATTTCCTCCCATTAGATATAGTGAGCCTTTTTATGGAATTTAAAAACTTTGCTTTCAAAAAATATACAGGGTGTTACAAAAAGGTACGGCCAAACTTTCAGGAAACATTCCTCACACGCAGATAAAGAAAAGATGTCAGGTGGACATGCGTCCGGAAACGCTTAATTTCCATGTTAGATCTCATTTTAGTTTCGTCGGTATGTACTGTACTTCCTCGATTCACCGCCAGTTGGACCCATTGAAGGAAGGTAATGTTGACTTCGGTGCTTGTGTTGACATGCGACTCATTGCTCTACGGTACTAGCATCAAGCACATCAGTACGTTCGTGATAACTGGGTGTTGTGTGCTGTCCTTAGGTTAGCTAGGTTTAAGTAGTTCTAAGTTCTAGGGGACTGATAACCATAGATGTTAAGTCCCATAGTGCTCAGAGCCATTTGAGCCACCAGTACGTAACATCAACAGGTTAGTGTTAATCACGAACGTGGTTTTTCAGTCAGTGCAATGTTTACAAATGCGGAGTTGGCAGATGCCCATTTGATGTATGGATTAGCACGGGGCAATAGCCGTGGCGCAGTACGTTTGTATCGAGACAGATTTCCAGAACGAAGGTGTCCCGACAGGAAGACGTTCGAAGCAATTGATCGGCGTCTTAGGGAGCACGGAACATTCCAGCCTATGACTCGCGACTGGAGACGACCTAGAACGACGAGGACACCTGCAATGGATGAGGCAATTCTTCGTGCAGTTGACGATAACCCTAATGTCAGCGTCACAGAAGTTGCTGCTGTACAAGGTAACGTTGACCACATCACTGTATGGAGAGTGCTACGGGATAACCAGTTGTTTCCGTACCATGTACAGCGTGTGCAGGCACTATCAGCAGCTGATTGGCCTCCACGGGTAAACTTCTGCGAATGGTTCATCCAACAATGTGTCAATCTTCATTTCAGTGCAAATGTTCTCTTTACGGATGAGGCTTCATTCCAACGTGATCAAATTGTAAATTTTCACAATCAACATGTGTGGGCTGACGAGAATCCGCATGCAGTTGTGCAATCACGTCATCAACACAGATTTTCTGTGAACTTTTGGGCAAGCATTGTTGGTGATGTCTTGATTGGGCCCCATGTTCTTCCACCTACGCTCAATGGAGCACGTTATCATGATTTCACAAGGGATACTCTACCTGTGCTGCTAGAACATGTGCCTTTACAAGTACGACACAACATGTGGTTCATGCACGATGGAGCTCCTGTACATTTCAGTCGAAGTGGTCGTACGCTTCTCAACAACAGATTCGGTGACCGACGGATTGGTAGAGGCGGACCAGTTCCATGGCCTCCACGCTCTCCTGACCTCAACCCTCTTGACTTTTCATTTATGGGGGAATTTGAAAGCTCTTGTCTACGCAACGCCGGTACCAAATGTAGAGACTCTTCGTGCTCATATTGTTGCCGGCAGTAATACAATACGCCATTCTCCAGGGCTGCATCAGCGCATCAGGAATTCCATGCGACGTAGGGTGGATGCATGTATCCTCGCTAACGGAGGACATTTTGAACATTTCCTGTAACAAAGTGTTTGAAGTCACGCTGGTACTTTCTGTTGCTGTGTGTTTCCATTCCATGATTAATGTGATTTGAAGAGAAGTAATAAAATGAGCTCTAACATGGAAAGCAAGCGTTTCCGGACACATGTCCACATATCATATTTTCTTTCTTTGTGTGTGAGGAATGTTTCTGGAGAGTTTGGCCGTACCTTTTTGTAACACCCTGTATACAGGCTGACATTTATTGAGCGATATGAAAAAAAATTATCATAAATTTTGAATGGTTTGCGTCAAGACGTTGGATGGGTATTAGTGTGGTATGTATGTGGTTGTTCAGCGATGAAGCCCACTTTCATTACGATTGTTTCGTCAATAAGCAAAATTGAAACATTTGGGGGACTGAGAATCCGCATTTCACGATCGAGAAGTATCTTCTCCCTCAGCTGGTGTCTGTGTGGCGTGCAGTATCCAGTCATGGAATAATCGGTGCGATATTCCTTGAAGGCACGGTGACTATCGAACGGTACGTCAAAGTTTTGGAAGATGATTTCATCCCTATTATCCAGAGTGACCATGATTTCGAAAAGTTTTGCTTCATGCAAGACGGAACTCGACACTTTCGAAGGAGGAGAGTGTTTGATGTCCTGGAAGAGCATTTCGGCGACGGCATTCTGGCTCTGGGGTACCCGGAGGCCACAGGTATGGTCCTCGATTGGCTACCATATTCTCCGGATCTGAATACATGCGACTCCTTTTTGTGGTGCTATATTAAAGGCGAGGTGTACAGCGATAACCCCAAAACCATTGCTGAGCTGTAAACAGCCATCCATGAGATCATAGGCAGCATCCATGTTCCGGCACTTCAGCGTGTCATGTAGATTTTCGCTATCCGCATGTGCCAAGATGGCAAGAATATCGAACATGTCACAACCTAAATCCGAATATGTTTAGTGACGTTTACCTGTTCAATAAAATCTGTGCACGACGTTGTTTGGAAATAATTTACAATTTTTTTCATGTTGTTGTTGTTGTTGTCTTCAGTCCTGAGATTGGTTTGATGCAGCTCTCCATGCTATTCTATCCTGTAGAAGCTTCTTCATCTCCCAGTACGTACTGCAGCCTACATCCTTCTGAATCTGCTTAGTGTATTCATCTCTTGGTCTCCCTCTACGATTTTTACCCTCCACGCTGCCCTCCAATACTAAATTGGTGATCCCTTGATGCCTCAACACATGTCCTACCAACCGATCCCTTCTTCTAGACAAGTTATGCCACAAACTTCCCTCCTCCTCAATCCTATTCAATACTTCCTCATTAGTTATGTGATCTACCCATCTAATCCTCAGCATTATTCTGTAGCACTACATTTCAAAAGCTTCTATTCTCTTCTTGTCCAAACTATTTATCGTCCATGTTTCACTTCCATACATGGTTACACTCCATACAAATACTTTCAGAAAAGACTTCCTGACACCTAAATCTATACTCGATGTTAACAAATTTCTCTTCTTCAGAAACGCTTTCCTTGTCATTGCTAGTCTACATTTTATATCCTCTCGATTTCGACCATCAACAGTTATTTTGCTCCCCAAATAGTAAAATTCCCTTACTACTTTAAGTGTCTCATTTCTTAATCTAATTCCCGCAGCATCAGCCGATTTTATTCGACTACATTCCATTATCCTCGTTTTGCTTTTGTTGATGTTCATCTTATATCCTCCTTTCAAAACACTATCCATTCCATTCAACTGCTCTTCCAAGTCCTTTGCTTTCTCTGACAGAATTACAATGTCATCGGCGAACCTAAAAGTTTTATATCTTCTCCATGGATTTTAATACCTACTCCAAATTTTTCTTTTGTTTCCTTCACTGCTTGCTCAATATACAGATTGAATAACATCGGGGAGAGACTACAAGCCTGTCTCACTCCCTTCCCATTCACTGCTTCCCTTTCATGTCCCTCGACTCTTATAACTGCCATCTGGTTTCTGTACAAATTGTAAATAGCCTTTCGCTCCCTGTATTTTACCCCTGCCACCTTCAGAATTTGAAAGAGAGTATTCCAGTCAACATTGTCAAAAGCTTTCTCTAAGTCTACAAATGCTAGAAATGTAGGTTTGCCTTTCCTTAATCTTTCTTCTAAGATAAATCGTAGGGTCAGTATTGCCTCACGTGTTCCAACATTTCTACGGAATCCAAACTGATCTTCCCCGAGGTCGGCTTCTACTAGTTTTTCCATTCGTCTGTAAAGAATCCGCGTTAGTATTTTGCAGCCGTGACTTATTACACTGATAGTTCGGTAATTTTCACATTTGTCAACACCTGCTTACTTTGGGATTGGAATTATTATATTCTTCTTGAAGTCTAAGGGTAGTTCGCCTGTTTCATACATCTTGCTCACCAGATGGTAGAGTTTCGTCAGGACTGGCTCTCCCAAGGCTGTCAGTAGTTCTAATGGAATGTTGTCTACTCCCGGGGCCTTGTTTCGACTCAAGTCTTTCAGTGCTCTGTCAAACTCTTCACGCAGTATCTTATCTCCCATTTCATCAACATCCTCTTCCATTTCTATAATATTGTCCTCAAGTACATCGCCCTTGTATAGACCCTCTATATACTCCCTCCACTTTTCTGCTTTCCCTTCTTTGCTTATCACTGGGTTTCCATCTGAGCTTTCGATATTCATACAAGCGGTTCTCTTTTCTCTGATGGTCTCTTTAATTTTCCTGTAGGCTGTATCTATCTTACCCCTAGTGAGATAAGCCTCTACATCCTTACATTTGTTCTCTAGCCATTCCTGTTTAGCCATTTTGCACTTCCTGTCGATCTCATTTTTGAGATGTTTGTATTCCTTTTTGCCTGCTTCATTTACTGAATTTTTATATTTTCTCCTTTCATCAATTAAATTCAGTATTTCTTCTGTCACCCAAGGATTTCTACTGGCCCTCGTCTTTGTACCTACTTGATCCTCTGCTGCCTTCACTAATTCATCCCTCAAAGCTACCAATTCTTCTTCTACTGTATTTCTTTCCCCCATTCCTGTCAATTGTTCCCTTATGCTCTCCCTGAAACTGTGTACAACCTCTGGTTTAGTCAGTTTATTCAGGTCCCATCTCCTTAAATTCCCACCTTTTTGCAGTTACTTCAGTTTTAATGTACAGGTCATAACAAATTGATTGTGGTCCGAATCCACATCTGCCCCTGGAAATCTCTTACAATTTAATACCTGGCTCCTAAATCTCTGTCTTACCATTATATAACCTATCTGAAACCTGTCAGTATCTCCAAGCTTCTTCCATGTATACAACCTTCTTTCATGATTCTTGAACCAAGTGTTAGCTGTGATCAAGTTGTGCTCTGTGCAAAATTCTACCAGGCGGCTTCCTCTTTCATTTCTTACCCCCAATCCATATTCCCCTACTACGTTTCATTCTCTCCCTTTTCCTACTGTCGAATTCCAGTCACCCATGACTATTAAATTTTCGTCTCCCTTCACAATCTGAATAATTTCTTTTATTTCATCTGCAGAAGCTAGTTGGCATATAAACTTGTACTACTGTAGTAGGCGTGGGCTTCGTGTCTATCTTGGCCACAATAATGGGTTCACTATGCTGTTTGTAGTAGTTTACCCGCATTCCTATTTTTCTATTCATTATTAAACCTACTCCTGCATTACCCCCATTTGATTTTGTGTTTATAACCCTGTATTCACCTGACCAGAAGTCTTGTTCCTCCTGCCACCGAACTTCACTAATTCCCACTATATCTAACTTTAACCTATCCGTTTCCCTTTTTAAATTTTCTAACCTACATGCCCGATTAAGGGATCTTACATTCCACTCTCCGATCCGTAGAACGCCAGTTTTCTTTCTCCTGATAACGACATCCTCCTGAGTATTCCCCGCCCGGAGATCCGAATGGGGGACTATTTTACCTCCGGAATATTTTACCCAACAGGACGCCATCATCATTTAACCATACAGTAAAGCTGCATGCCCTCGGGAAAAATTACGGCCGTAGTTTCCCCTTGCTTTCAGCCATTCGCAGTACCAGCACAGCAAGGCCGTTCTGGTTAGTGTTACAAGGCCAGATCAGTCAATCATCCAGACTGTTGCCCTTGCAACTACTGAAAAGGCTGCTGCCCCTCTTCAGGAACCACACGTTTGTCTGACTTCTCAACATATACCCCTCCGTTGTGGTTGCACCTACGGTACGGCTATCTGTATCGCTGAGGTACGCAAGCCTCCCCAACAACGGCAAGGTCCTTGGTTCATGGGGGGAGTTTTTTCATATAATTCAATAATTCTCACCCTCTATATTACCTTTTCCTCCGAACCTAGCAAGAGATTTCTACATAATTTTCTCTGAATATTCTATTTTCGTATAGTAAATTTCGCTCATGGCTTTTTTTAATCATACAGAAGAGGAAATTTTAAATAACATTTTATTCACGATTCTGTAAGTATAAGACACAGAGGTAACAAAGTAATGGGCCAGCGATATGCACTTATACAGGTTAGCACCATGGCGCACACAAGGTAGAAAAGGGCTGCGAATTGGCGGAGCTGTCATTTGTACTTAAGTGATTGATGTAAAAAGGTTTGCGACATGATTAGAGCAGCACGAAGGAAGTTAACAGACTTTGAATGTGGAATGCTTTTGTAACTACACAAATGGGACATTCCAATACGGAAATCGGCAGACAGTTCTACATTCTTAGCAACATACTGTCAAGAGTATGCCAAGGATACCAAATTTCAGGCATTACTTCTCACGACGAAAAATTTACTGCCCGACGGCCTTCACGTAACGACCGAGAGCAGCGGAATTTGCTTAGTTGACAGTGTTAAAGGAAAAGCAACACTGTGTGAAATAAACGCACACATCGATTTGGGACAGGTGACGAACGAATCCGTTACAACAGCGTGGCAAAATTTCCCTTTAATGTCCTATGCCAGTAGATGACAGATGGTACTGTGTCTGCTAACAGCACGACGTCGCCTGCATCTCTCCTCCTGGGCTCGTGACCTCATCGGTTGGACCCTAGACGACTGGAAAACCGTAGCTTGGTCTGGTGAGTCCTGATTTCAGTTGGTAAGAGTTGATGGTAGGGTTGTCATGAAACCATGGACCCAAGTTGCCAACAAGGCCCTGTGCAAGCTCGTGGTGGCTCCATGATGGAGTGGACTGTGTTCATGAGGAATGAACTTGGTTCTCTGGTCCTAGTGAACCTATCTTTGACTGCAGATGGTTATGTTCGGCTATCAGGAGATCATTTGCAGCCATTCATGGACTTCGTATTCCCAAAAAACGACAGAATTTTAATGGATGACAAAACATCTTGCCACTGGGCCACAATTCTTCGCGATTGGTTTGAAGAACACTCTGGAAGGTTCGAGCGAATGATTTGGCCACCTAGGTCACCCGACATGAATTTCATGGAACGTTTATGGGACATAATCGAGAGGTCAGTACATGCACAAAATACTGCACCGGCAACACCGTAGCAATTATGGGTGGTTATAGAGGCACAGTGACCCAATATTACTGCAGGGGACTCCCGACGGCTTGTCACGTAGAGTTCCTGCACCACGGCGACATGATGTTAGGAAGTATCCCACACATTTGTCACCGCAGTGTTCAAAATTCATGCAAATTCTAAGCACTGTATCTCAGCTTACATCAAAAAATTCAAAATATAGTGTGGAGACATTATTTATTGGGTTTATTGGAATACGTGTACCAAATTTCGTAGTTCCACTCTTGATAGATTCTGAGAAAAACTCTAAGAGACATACTTTCCGGGAAGTGCATTTTAAAGTCCAGCCTAACGACTTTTTCGTACGTCACCCTTCCATAAGGCCTCCGATTGCAAGGCTTCTTTGCTAGTTTCTTGATTTCTGCCTTCTTTCTTTTAACAGGTCTTCAATTGACGTTTCACCTGCAGAAACAGGCTGTAGGTTTTTCTCAAGATGTGCTGAGTGAAATTACCTACCTTAAAGTCCGATCTCTCTAATACCGTCATCATCGCTACGTTCCCGTCATTAAATAAGACAACTGTACCATAAATTACAACTGTGGGAACTGTACTAGACGAAAATGTGGTTTTAGGGCACTGTTTCCATGTGAGTGATTTTAGAAACTCATTTCGATTCTGGACTCTGCAGTAAACTAGCATTTTTAGAAGTTCAGGATTGGTTAGAAACACGTACGTGGACTTGAAACCATCCACAATACAATTTGGAAGCCTCCTCTTGCGAATGTAATCCACGGAATCGTTCACCGAGCTAGTTTTGAAATGTGCCTTCAAAAAGTGGGCGTGACAGTATGCTCACTTCACTTATTAAATTATTTCTTAGGCATTTGGGACGCGTTTTCATCATTGAAAATTTGCGAAAATTTTGTTTATTAGTTCTACTAACAAATAAAAAATAAATTGAAAATTGACATTTTCGGTGAGTTTGATGAACATGTAATGTGTAGCTCAGGTTAGTATGGGAAGCGCCCGTCGTGAGTTCTGACAGGAGAGCAAGATGTTCTGTCGATGATGACTGGCGAGTAACTGATCTGCAGCAGAGGCGCGTTTTGTAGGCCTGTATTTAAACTCGTGTCCGAACATAGAAATAACCTTGTGATCTGCAGTGTATCCACCCTCCGGAATGGTCGAGCGGTTCTAGGCGCTACAGTCTGGAACCGCGCGGCCGCTACGGTCACAGGTTCGAATCCTGCCTCGGCCATGGATGTGTGTGATGTCCTTAGGTTGGTTAGGTTTAAGTAGTTCTAAGTTCTATGGGACTGATGACATCAGAAGTTAAGTTCTATAGTGCTCAGAGCCATTTGAACCATTTTTTGCAGTGTATCCGAGTCAACGACGGCCAGCACTCTGTGCCAGAACTGTTAACCACGGTCGCTTTTTTTCACGGCGATTAGAGCTATCTTCCTCGATTAACTCAGGACGGAAAAGTTCCAGTTCGAGCACTAAAACAAACTGTAATTTTTCGCTTTCGTTGGTTACCTGAAACTGTCCTCACACTGGGTACAGGAGCTGCCGCGTTAGCGACCAATGATTAGTTCTTGTTAAGGGTTATAGGCAACAAATGAATAACGAATGGCCGGAAGAACAAATAAAAGATGATAAAAATGTCTGTATTATGAGGAAAATGCCACTGATTTTCAGAGGAGAGCAAGCGTCGTCTTGGCCTATTTTTTCTGGAGTTCTGTCCCTCGCATGTTTCAATTCTTGCGAAAGACGCGATCTTCAGATTATTCGCCCTCTAACTTCACTTCTGGCGTATGCATTGAAGCGAAAGACACGCTTTCGGCAGTTACTGTGTCATAATGCTATATAGTTGTTTAATTTTCCGATATCTCAGGAAGACTGGCATTTTCATGAAAATACTATTGCACATACCACCAACGGAATGAAGTCGCCAAAAGATTAAGGTAAGTACGCCAATTTCAAAAACTTTTACCGTTGTTACTAGTGACCCAAATGGATTAATGGGTACTTTTTCCCATGTTGAAGAAGGAAATCTAGTGTTCTGATAATGGTTCTCGCCCATGTATAATACAGCTGTGGTCGTTGGACAACTGGTGAGATAATACTGTCACATATTTGTTTAATGCAGTCACGTATGTACTTTTGATAAAATCATTAAATTTTATTTCAAAATTTGTTTAGTTGGTATTGAGTGATATTAATCATTATTAACATTCTTTTACAAGCAGGCACATAAAGTTAGAAGTCGAAAATATTATATTAATTCATTTAATAATTTATTCAGTTTAAATCTCTATGAGCCGGTGTCCCCATTCACTCTGCAGACAAACAACAGGTTCAGTCATGATCTTCTCTGCCAGCACCTGCAGTATCGTCTCCTGCTGACGCGACATCATCGACATGTCCTCCTCATCCACTGTACTTGGTCACACATGAATATGTCCATTGGCTGCTGAGCCGGTATCCCCATTCACTTTACAGACACACACCAGTCTCAACCATGAATTTCGACATTGCCACCTCCAACACCCTCTCTAACAATGAGGCAAGGTTGGAATATACTCCTGATTCACTGTTTTCAGTTCGTCATGAATACGTTTATTGGCTAGTATACCAGTGTCCTCATCTTCTTCGAAGACACACAACAGTCTTAGCATCAGATCCTGATGAAGGTGTTTCGTGGTTAGTGAACCAGTGTCCCAGTCCATTCTGTACATACACACACAACAGTCTTAGCCGTGACTTTCTCAGTCCAGCACCTACATCTCCCTCTACGACGCCGAGACATTGGCGGGATGTCCTCCTCGTCCTATGTTCTTGGTTCCATGCGATTATATTTATTGGCTAGCAAGCTGGTGGCCCGGTCCACTTAGCAGACACTCAAGAGTCTTAGCCGTGAGTTACTCTGGCCGGCATCTCCGACACCCTCTCCAACATTGAGGCATTCGTGGGATGTCCTCGTTATCAACTGTCCCAAGTATCTCATTAATATGCTTATTGGGTAGTGAGCTGGTGTCCCTGTCCACTTTCTACACGCACAACAGTCTCAGCATTGATTTTCTCCACGCAGCGCCCCAACACCATCACCCACTAAGAGGCACTGACGCGATATCTACGTCATGAATACGTTTAGTGGCTGGAGAGGCGGTGCGTCCGGCCTCCGTGTGGGCGCACAACACTCTCCGCCCCGACTTTCTCTGCCCAGCACCTCCGACACCCTCTCCGGCGGCGAGGGTTCGGTGGGATGTCCTCGTCACACTCCGTCACTGGCGGCTGATGGACCTCGGCAGTCGTCAGAATCATACAGCCATCATTCACCTGCACAAAAGAGCCGTTCCTCACATAACAATACATAAAACTTTCAGCATGCAAGAACAGAAGCGAAAATTGTCTGGAGTCCTTCCTATATTTGTGTGTGACAGAAGAAAAGGGAAGAGGCTTTCGATATGTTCATTAAACAGTGACAAGGATCATACTTGTTATCTTTCACCATTAATTATATTTCAGCCACTTTATAAAGGCCTCGAAAATGCTGTGTTGGATATAATCTGACTCACTCATTACTGGCAAGCTACTAATGAAGTTGTGTCTCCGGTGCCGCCTCACTTTCCCGACGACTTTGCCGCAGACTCCATCAACAGCAGCAGGTTGCGGCCGGGTCTTCTTCGCCTGCGCTGCCAGCAGCACCAACTCGTCCTCGTCTGAGCGCAACTGCCAACGCTCGGCACTCATCCTCTGTGGGAGATTTGTTTACACCGTCACAATTGAAATTCATTCATTGGTTTTCACATTTTTTCTTCCGTTTATATAAAATCTAATGTATTCTCGATGATTATTAAGGAAGTAAAATAAGTGTATTGAAGTACTTGTTTTATCAAACGCGGCTGCCTGGCAACATTCAGCAAATGGGCAAAAAAGGCCTGAGTTTTGGTAGCACACCGTTGGACTGTTTCCCCAGACGGTCATAGGACTACAGTAACGACAGTAATATACCTTTTTACTGAATGGAACGGTGCTGTAATTAGTATAGCGGCTCAGGCGAAGTACTCACTATTCATGATTTAGGTGTCACCGATCTACGTGCACCACTCACAAATGCCCTTCACCAAAACTACCTTGAGAAGACCTTGACATATGGCTATATGAACAGAAGACAAGCAGTGTAATAAGTTATTAAATTACCTATAACTGGTATCTAACAAATTACACTTATAAGATTGTAATCTGATTTGTTCTGTACAAATTTGGAAAGAAGGACGATTTGGATAGAATTCCCGTCTATAACTCAGTCATTAGAGAGGCTCAGATCGGGGAATGATGACCATCGATTTCAACCGTCTCCTTCTCTAAGAAACCACTTGAGGAAGTCCTGGAAGTACTGAAAACGTATTGCCGGATGGGGATTTGAACCTGATGCAATTCCACTGTATCAGCCACCACGCCAACTTGTTCCGTGTTTTCTGTGCTAACTTGATGAAAATGTCGATAAACCAAAATGATTAGGGGCACAGCAGTTCTTTTCACTTGAACGCGTGACCACTCAATGTCATTCAATACGATCCCGACGACACCCCTCGATCGACGTTAGCACTCGTGGTGTCACTCGCCTTCATACATGGTAGCGGACGTTTGAAAGTTCGTGACGCTAGCTTAATGGTCGTCAATTGATTTAAAAGTTATTCCCGGCTGACTCTTAATTCAATTACTGCCACGGGAGTGAGGAGAAAGAACACATCCTGGTGATACCAGCATTATGCGTATTTAGATGTTCGATTAATCTGAATGGTTTGCAATGTTGCAGCGCTTCAATTCGAACTCTATGCTGATGTACCGACAAGGACTATTTTTGCAGATAAACATGCAAGTACGTGATGGATGTTCAGTTTCTGAATATAGTTCGTCGCACTCACACATTATACGTCTGCTGTAAGAACAATTTCATACATTTACATTTTTGGTGTTCCACAATATTGGTTGGCTAAATATTATGACGATACGTTGCATACAACTTCCACAGATATTGTTTATCATGTAGTCAAAACTACGTAATGAAACCAAAATCGTGGATAAAATTGAAATGTAGTGTGTTTATTAACACTTTTCTTTTCACTAACTAAATATGAAATGTGAATCGGGATTGGAGGTGATGATCCTATCCTTCTTTTCAGTATTAAAATGGTCGATATCGTGTTCTGACTAACGCGTGTCATATAATGTCCAAATATCGAAACGACCCAGGCTCTCAATTCGGCACTTAAATGTCTATTCTTCGCTCTCGAAATGTTCGATGTGATTGTCTTTCACACGCAGCGTTCAATGTAACGGTGTATGCACTGTTTTAGTATTTTAGATCCTCGTTAATTAATATCTTGTAGTTAATAAGCGAACTGTTTTTATGCTGGCGCGTTGTTTGTATCAGTTACCCCCGCAACCGTCCAAGGATAAGATTCTCTTAATGTTCCGCGCACACGCGTTTCACAATTTCATAAAATGCAGAATTACGTAAACTATAGCTTTCCGTTGCGTACAACTTTCATGGGTTCCACAACCGTAATAGTTTCCCAAGAGTATTTTTCCCAGCTAACACAAAGTTCGAATTATGTTGTCGGAATCATTTTCGCTTCACCCGACAATAAACGTCTCTTATCACTTCGTCACACGTAATGTATTTTAAACGTGCTTGAAGAGTCTTTAAATAATCTCCTTAACGAATTTCGCAGTCGCGTACCACTTTTTCATCGACTTGCCCGATCGCAATAATTGAAGGTAGAGAGCTCAATAATGTGCAACATGTTCTTTTATATGTATTAAAAAACAAACGCGCCCCTATATCTTTCTGTACCGCTTGGTCTTTGCTACTTTGCTTTTTATTACTTTTCATTATATTCCTTCTTAGTAATACTATGCAGTTATTATTGTTTCGTATTACTTTCTCCTTTTTAATTCTTCCAAAATAAAGTCTATTTATCCCCGATTTTAATTAATATGATGCTAATTGACACGCCTGCCCGCAAAGTACCGTTATAATCGGAATATCCATGTGACTAGTGAAATGGTCGTAATTTACTCAGTCAGTTTTCGGAAGAGTCCTAGCTTGCGTGTAGAATAATTATACTACAATTTAGAGGGAAACTTCTACAGTGATTAGACGATGTATTAGCATGCGTTGTACTTGCTGTAAAGTACATGGTTGCCGACTTTGGGACTGTCAGAGACGAGTTTAAGCAGACATTTCCATACGTGCTGTAAATTCTTATGGAGTTGTAATGTAAATATAACCGTTTCTTAAAAAGAGTAATTTCTTCCTGTATGGTGAATTCTCATTAAATCAATGTGTAGGTAGTCAATCGACACTTCCTTTGTATCATGCTACAAGCATCTTTACACGAACGTATAAAAGAGGCTACCTCTCTCCGATGTTCTATTTATTACTACTAGTAACTCAGATAGATTTGCTAATTCCAGGATTGCTTACGTAATCTGTGATGTATGGTTAACAGTCTTACTGAATAGAATCTGGCTGCTGTTAACACTGATAGTTGTTTTACAATACATCTAGGTATTCCTCACCTCAGGTTTTCCAACTATATCGCCGTCTATCAGATCTCCGTAGAAGTCATCCTCTGACTCCCTCCGAGGTCGGAAGCAGAACACGCCAAAAAGCCTCTGGAACATCTACGAAGTTAAAATCAAAATGACGTCCAGTGTTGAGCCGAGCTTATACAGTAACCTATCAGAACTACAGGATCATAGGAAGACTTCTTACTGTATACAGTGTGATGTATGCGGATGGATTCAAAGGAAACGACAAAATTTCTGGTAATGTAAGTATTAGTCACAAACACTTTATAAACTCTGGCCAGAGTAACGGATTTAGGTAATAAAATGATACACACAGAATAAACCTATTTTACGATAGAAATAAATGAGTAAGGCTCATTGGCGTTGTATTGGGGAGTAGAAGAGCCAAACAAATTGTTTTCGGGTTAGTGTTATGCTACATACATCACTACATATATCACTGTGAAGAGTGAAGGTATCAACTGCGAATTTCCAAACTTTGTACGAACAGTACACATGATGTCATGGAACAAAATGCAGCGATATTGGTACCCACGAGGTACGCTTTTCTTTACGGTTTCATTATGTGTGTCTAATGTCAAATGACACAGTAAGGACCACCTATGGTTCCCACAAGGGTGCGATGCTCGACGCACTTGTGCTCTGCCCACTTATATCCACATATTCTTCGCCTTGCCAGTTTAAACCCACTTCGACAAGAAAATGGGCTAACAGCAAGCTGCCCAGAAACCGCACGCAAAGAAAGAGAAACACGTGTCAAACTTACGAAATGTCCAGCCATACTCGTCCCTCTTCTTATTGAATAACAACATGCACCGTGGAGCGTATTTTGTACCAAGGACGAGAAGGAATAGTTGAATGAAGTAGGAGAGTGTTACTTGTTCTTTCTACGCCTATACATGGGTTCAGAGTATCGGTCAACTATATTTACTGAGATTCGTTGTTGTCTTAGATACACTGCTTCAGGAGAAATATGGAATTTTGCATCAGCAAAGGAAATGATTGTTTGTTGCGCAAGTTGCCCGATTCTACCACTGTCGAGATGGTGTCCTCAGTTTCCCTCTGTGTTGTCTGATGCTTAAGTTGGTGTAGGTGCCAACAAAGTCTAAAACTTTCCTTGATCAGATAGTAACTTTTTGAAATAGTAACCGATGTATGTGAAGCAGTAATTGAGTTGCTTAACTTTCATTGCTTCATAATGCTACCAAAAACTACTGATCATTTCGGTTGGAGATTCTAGTATGATAAAAGAAAAAAAAATAAGTTAAATATATTTCAATTTTTTAAGTTTTAATCTGATAATTATGTATATATTGTGTTTCATACTAGAATGTCGTGTTCCCAGTTTGGCACAGCTTTGCCACAGGAAACACGAAAGTGGTCGGAGGCGTCCGTCTTCTGGTCGGCTCCTGATCGTTGTCAGAAGGAGGCTAGTTTCTGATTACGCAAAGGCTTCTATTATTCGGAAAAGAACAACCCGGATTTCTTTACGTAATCAGTATGAATTTTATAATTACCTAAGGGACCTTTAATAATGAACAATAAAAAAATGGCATTTGCAAATGAAATCATTAATAAATGGGGCATCTATGAGTTGTATAGAAGACAAGGAGCGGCCTTCTGTCTACGACCAGGATGCTGCAGTATTCTCTGCTGCAGTAAAGGTTGTTTGACATTTATAAAAATAATATGACATGAAGGTAAAAAAATAAAGGAAAAGAATAGTATAACAAATCTGGTACACTAAATATATTCAAATAATTCCCACAAGGAATTAGGACTTATTTATAAACAGTATAACCTACATAAGTAATTTCCTGATTGTATGGTGCGATCAGATTTCAGCCCGTTCTGTGCTAACTCCTTGGTTCACCTTTTTGTCACAAATTACAGTCATTACTTTTCTCCTTTCTTCGAGACAGTTCTTGCACCATTCTACACCTTCATAACAATAACTTGCCGGTTTACAATATCGAACATAAATTAATAGAATTTTATTAATTAATAATGTTGTCTGCATGCTGGCAAGACCGCTCACTTTTATGGCTTAAAGACGACCTTCTTTACGCTTTCACATTACAAGCAGAAGTACGATAAAATCTGAAGATCTACAAAGATTTTTACTATCATCTTTTATTTAGATCGAAGCGAAACGCTCAGTTCAGCTTCTGTTAAAATGTTTCTTTGACTGCGCAATCGATGTATTAGCATCTGCGCCAGATGCGCATATATACAGTTACGTAAATTACATAAAACAAATGTCATTCAAAGAATAGGTCTCATGTCATATATTGATCATATAATATACAGCTAGGTGAATGCCTTTCCAAGGGTACTCACAGCTTTCATACGACGGAAATCCCAATAATATTACAAGATCTCGTGGGACACAGAGTAACCATAGTAACGTATCGTATCATAACTGGAACACCTGGGACGGAATGAGAAGAACTGACGTTTAGCAGCGTGTATCTTACGATTACTGCATCTACACTTTGGCCTGGTGAAACTAGTCTCAAATGAAATAGAATATGCAGCATATATTGCTTACATTCTCATTGAGGTGGAACTCAACATGCTATCCTTGGATTTGCTCTATGTGTGTCCAGTTTGTAGCTGTGTGTGTTCGTTACAGCTCCCATTGATTGACACTTGATTTCCAGTTAAGGCTCCACAAATCTGTCAATCGGGAGCAACGTTCGGGCTCATGGGAATGCACGCGCAACCGCAAGCGCAACCAAATTTTCGGGGAGTGCTGTCCACCTAAATAGCAATAGCCCTTAAAACGTTAAGAATGATCGATAAAAGATGAAAATGGTATTTACCGAGAGATATATTTAGGAGAATGCAATAAATTAGCTGACTTAGGCGAAGAGAAGCAGAGATAAACCGGAAATATACCACACGTCTCTGTTATCATCAGAATGTTAGAAATCGAGTGAAAATTTGACACGCTCAAGAATAATAACCACAAAACAATTATTGAAATAAAATTCAACTATTAATAAATCAGTTATTTCAATTTAGGTGAAAAGTGTAAAGTGTTATCTCGTAGGGCCATATAGATTCTTAATCTCATACAGGTAGTCTTGACAACCTCTAATTGTGATTTATTAATAAATATGAAAATATTTGTAGATTTAAAATGAAAACTGTCGAGCCCATGCTATAAGTGATGATTAGGAGGTGACCTAGTCATCCGTCACTTATATGTTTCATGCTCCCCAAGTTTTTGTTGTAGACCAGACAAGTATTCTCTCAATCATCACAGACACAAATTGTGTAGACTATCTGTGATTGGTTAGGATTCACTACAGGTCTGCGAGAAATTATGTAATACTCTCTATTTCGATTTAAGAAGGTAGAATATAAAAACTGGTTTTTACTTATATAATTATTTTCTGCTTGTACTCTAGTCTCAAGTGTGACTTTTCCACTCCATTTCAAACATTTTGATGGGATCACAACAATGATGTATCTTTCAAATTTATTTACATTCTCTTCACCTGAGGTAGCTAGTTTATCGTTTACTCCTATGTCTATCTCGCAAAAAGAGCGTGAAGGAAAAAAAAGAGGTAGCTGTGGTACATGAAGTACTCTCCGCCACACACCAGACAAGACAGCCAGTTAACATTGCACTATGATCCACTTCTGAGGTACATTGAAAGTTTCGGATCTCTAGCTGAGGGGGATATGGCACTGGTAAGCAAAGTACTCTCCATCACACGCCAGACCAAAATGCGAGTTAACGTGGCATTGTTAGTCAGTTTTGATCTACGTTGAAGGTTTCAAACGTCTAGTCGTCGGGACTTGACAGTGAGAAACAAAGTACTCACATCAGAAAGAAAGAGATTTATTATTGCAATGTCATCCAGTTATGAGCCATGTTGGTAGTTTTAAGACTCCAGCACTTCAGTAAGATAATTTAGGATCAATTACAAAGTCCGCAGCGAACAGACATACAGACAGACAACAAAGCGACCTAACAGAAACGTGTTGACAAGTGACGGTTTTCTGGCGAGATAATGTTATAAAGCATGCTCTGAAACCACGAAACCAGCACAAGTAAACACTGAGACATTCTATACTTTTATACGCATATGTTAAATGAAGTTGAGGAGTAAGAAACAGGTAAACATGGGACAACAACGAGCTGTTGTATATGCGAGACCAGATGTGCGCCTGTGTGTAATGAGGCTCTTATTGACGAAATAAATAACTTGCTGGATTAGTGTTCCTGGGAAAAAGTGTAAGATCGAAGATGTACATATCATTCTGCAACGAAATGTGTGTAACTGTATGTGAAAGACAATGAGTGAGAGAGAGAAAGAGAGAGGGAAGTAATTAGTGTGATACGGAGGGGGATGGAAGGAGGTGGGGGGGGGGGGGGGGAATAACAAACAGACTAAGGCCTTCATCTGAGCTCCGCAAGACGTGCTCAGATGGCTGAAGTGGTACCAGGGTTGTCCCCGAATCTCACAGCTCAGAGTACTACTCAATGTCTGGCACACGACTTCATATTCACTGGAAATAGGACTGCAGTCAACATACTCATACTATTGCAGATTTGAATAAATGATACTGAAACATACTCCAAAATCTTTTTTTGTTTAGGTGTATTTTCTTGTGAACTGAATCAACTAGTAAGTGACTTTCAATGTCTACATTTCTGAAATGATATTCCCTGGTGCACCCTTTAACAATAGGGAGAAATTTTATTTCCATAACTTCTACACTGCTAGTATCATTTTGCGTGGGAGTCCTGGAGTACGAACCATAAAGCGTGTTTAAGTACTAACATGACATAGTGAACTTCATCACGGTTTTTTGCGTGGTTTGTTTTTGTAGCATATTTCCAAATGTAGCGCAGCTTGCGTTAAATTTTTAGATTTTGTTACTCATTTCTTGTCGAAATCTCGTTATTTGATCATCTGCGTATTTAAGAGTATTAAACTATTTTTCAATGTTGATCTGTATGCCTTAGGTGATACTTTGTTTCCAAGCCCTGTCTAGGTGATCTATACATAGGTTCCAAAGATACGAAGGCAGGACACAGTCTTGTCACACGGCCTGTGTTTGTTGTTATTTATACAGAGGTGTCGTCCACTCGTTTATAATTTTTCTTCTTTGTAAAGAGCTTCGACAGAGATGATTAGAAGCTTTGGGAAGCTTCTTTTGTCCATAATCCACCAGAGTATTTTGTCAAAAGATTTCTCATTATCTACAAAAGGTATTACGTCTCTAAGTTGAATTCTTTCCGCTTCTCTACGAGTTGTCTTATACTAAAATATACTATCGTTACCGGATCAATATTTAGTGAAGCGAAAAGGCATACAGATCAAAACTCAATGTTAAATAAAACATAACAAATGTGATAGGTATAACACAGGTCTGGACAAAGCGTCAGAAGCAAAGATGAAATTACAATTAAATCAATACGATGATATGAATACCCTAAGGAGAATACAGGCGTTGATATACGTCAACGGGGACAGTTGAAAATGTGTGCCCAGACTGTGACTCGAACCTGGGATCTCCCCCTTACATGGCAGACGCTCTAACCATCTGTTTTTTTTTTTTAAAATCTATTTTTGTTCGCTTTCATTCTTTGCATCTGCTCGTGGCGGACGTCGTCAGACGCCGGTTTAAGTTCATTGTTGATCGATTAACTCAGTTTTTTTATTACAGAGGGCAGCTAACCCTCTGACCGAAGATGCTGAGCTACCTTGCCGGCTCCATCTGAGCCACCGAGGACACATAGGGTAGTGCGACTGCAGGGACTTACCTGTGGCACGCCTCCCGTGAGACCCACATTCCAAACTTATTGTCCCGCACTATATTCGTAGTGCCCCTGCCCATTACACTCATTACTCGCAGCTTTACCGATTCCTGTAAGAGTTCGGGCAATGTTTGTGCATCCACGCAGAAGATGGTCAAATGGCCGATGAGCCTTAACAATATATATGAAGATGGCATCTGTTCTTTCTGACTTGTCAGCGCGCCAGGTTTACCGAACGTATTCCGTTCGCACCAACGTTATATAGGTTGCTGGCAAAGTCACATTTTCAAATTAAACACTTAAAAACCACTGCTTATACAAACCTATTTTACGCAATTGGTCGGTTAACATAAAAACCGGTACTAAATAAACATAAGGTAATTCCACAACATAAAGACGAGCGCAGTAAAGTTTTTTCTTTGGGAGGGTGGGGTGGGGGGGGGGGGGGGAGGGGGGGATTTGTGGTAAGATTCTATGGGACCAAACTGCTGAAGTCCGCAGCTCGTGGTCGTGCGGTAGCGTTCTCGCTTCCCACCCCCGGGTTCCCGGGTTCGATTCCCGACGGGGTCAGGAATTTTCTCTACCTCGTGATGACTGGGTGTTGTGCGTTGTCCTTAGGCTAGTTAGGTTTAAGTAGCTCTAAGTTCTAGGGTACTGATGACCATAGATGTTAAGTCCCATAGTGCTCAGAGCCATTTGAACCAAACTGCTGAGGTTATCGGTCCCTAGGCTTACACACTCATTAAACGAATGTAAACTAACTTAATCTAAGGACAACACACTCACCCATGCTGGAGGGAGGACTCGAGTCTCCGACGGTGGGAGCCGCGCGAACCGTGACAAGAAGCCCAAGACCACGCGGCTACCCCATGCAGCACAGTGAACTTATTTTATGTACCAACGTAAGAGTACTGGCCAATGTATGACGGAGGTGTATAGCCTGAGTACAGACTGAATAGAGAGCAGCACTCGTAGTAGAGAAAGTTGCCTTAGCTAGAAGAGCCCTACCGTCTGTTGTACAGGATGACTGAAAATCAGGTTTCCGTCTAGCAGTGCGGAACAGTGTCGAGTATATACGTAGAAATCCTCCATATGCTTTTCTTGCGTTGGTATTATTAGTAGCTGAAATCTGTGTTACTTGTAGCGCCAGCACGCTTTTTGTACAATGGGCACAGCTCTGGGCATGCTGCACGGTGCCTCGCCAGTGATTCATAATGCGAGCCGAGGGGCCGGCATAACTTTCTGAGTCGCTCTGTCTGTTGCTTCTTCTAACGTGGTGGGGTAGAGAGAGAGAGAGAGAAGGAGCGAGAAAGAGAGAGAGAGTGGGGGGGGGGGGGGGGGTGGGAGGAACTGTCTAGTTGCTCTTTAGTTTTCAGGCCTACGGACAAGGAAATCTCGCCATATGCCGGCGACCTGCGTTTCCTCATGCGTGTACAATTCACCCTCCCCCCCTGTCACCCCAGCCTGTCACAGCCGAAGAAAACAATTCACCCCTTAAAAAAGCTTTACTGCACTTAGATTTGGTATATATATTTAATATTTGTAACTAACCACCTCCATTTAACAATAAACATTAATTTTACACCACAAGTCATTAATTTCAATGGATTACTGTTCTTCTGTCGGACTAGGAATATTCGTACTCACTCGTCGGCTTTGAGCAGTGAAGTCATACCTAAGGCAGAGAGGCTACATAGAGGCAGTCTTTGAAAACAACTCAGCATATACTTAAACAAGAATGTAGAATACGCTAAACTTACTGTCACAGTTCTCGTGATTAATTACTCAGCCACAAATTATATCGACAAGAATTAAAAGTAACGATACTAAATAAGAACAGAAAAAGAGAAGTACAAATGTCTGAAATAAATTATTATCCTATTATGCTAGTAAGAAAAGCACGGAGAACCCTTATATCCATTACAGTATAGCGCATGACGAAGTCATAATAGTCCTAAATAACGTTAACTTTTAATAATAATAATAATTAAATCTAACTGTTGTAATGTACAAGTGTCAAAAATTTACGAAAAGTTGGGTCTCACAAATACTGGAATGGGTTACTTGAACTGACCTACACAGGTTAATTCTAGTTACCGATTCCAACATTTCCATGGTTCGTTATTTAGGCCGTTTTATCAAGTGTGTGCACTAAAGTGTTACTGGGTTAAACACATGCCTTTAGCAAATTATAGGTAATATTTTGAATTACCACCGCTGCAATTTCCCTTGTCGTGATCGCTCTGACTGTTAGGTTGTGGAAGAAAACCTTAAAGTCAGCCGTTTCGAGGATAGTATGGTTCAAATGATTTGTCTGGAACCCTAAGAAAATAAAGAGATGTAAAGCCGCAGTAAGCTCCACCGAAGTCACTTCGCACCAGCAGAGAAAAATCTGAAAAATGGTTTGGAAAATGAACATTACAATCAATTTCATCGTTGGTTAGAAAATAAGTAAACTGACCTTTAATGTTGCAGAAACAGAGAAATTCTCAGTTAAATTTAATAAATGGTAATATTATAAGTTAATAATGACAGTAAAAGCATTCAAAAATAATTATGATGAATTACATGACGTATTCCGTATCGAAAACATTGATATTTTTTCATGCTTCCGAAAATCGAATTTTACTGGAAATAAAGTGTGACTGGCGAGAAGTCTGACTGAGTGGATTATCTATAGAATATCCGTCCTGATTTACGATTCTGTTGTAAATTCCAGTGACCAAACAGTAGCCGGGTGCGGATTGGTGCTTTATAGATGTTACAAGACGCGCCCCAGCCCACGCTCGGCCCAAGTGATTACCGTTCCCCCAGCGGGTGCCATTGAGATGGGAATCCCTCCTGAAGGCACTGCTGTAAGGTCTGAGTCTGTTTAGGTTACACTAACATCCTCAGACAATGCTAAATGTGTCCCCCTACCAGCCAATAGGAAAGAGGAAAATCGTTACGAGGCGATTGAGGAGCAATCCGGAGGGAAGCGTTCTGAAGTCAAGGTCGCGGTTTCAAGCTCTCCTCCCGGCTAAACGTGTTCCCTAGTTTCCTAGACGTGTTCATTTTTGGAACACAACCTACGACCAGCTTAGAGATAGAAGTGATGACACTTTCTGCAGGACCTGACCTTTTTGCAAGACACTGTTCAAGTAAGTACAGTGCAAGCTGTTAGTGATTTGTTTGACTGATGGGGCTGCTAAGTGCTATACCATCTACTACACTCCACTGACTTAAGCCCTCGTGAGTTCAACTCGATTTCTATACTGAAGGAAACACTTCGCGGCATTCGCTTCACAACTGCTACAAATTCGTCGGGCAATAGACAGCGCCGCTCTAACTGTCAACACAACTGGCACTCCTAAGAGTATCCTACGACTTCCACATCGCTGGAAAGGGGTTATATATAATGGTGGTGACTGCTTTGAAGTTCAGTAAGACTTTGAAACACGTATTTATTTGTACGAGCTGTAAATAAATAGTTGCCACTATTAAAGTTCCAACCCTCGTATTTCCTTATTGTCTTATTTCTTTCATTGTCTTACTACAGTAGGCTATAACAAAGTTGAAGCACCATAGCTAAAAACATTTGAAAATCGCGTTGTATTATGTAAAATAATGTTTCCAAAACCGTCTCATTTGGGCAGCTTCATTTGAAGTTCTTTTAAAGTTTCGTCCTGTCTGATAAGTTTGTTGTATAGTACTCTAGGTTTTTTCCGTATGTTGCTCATCAACACTCAGGAATTCTTCTAGGTCAGTGACATTATTGTGGAAAACTTGTGCATTTCTCAATATCGTCACAAAAATATGATGAAGACTGTATTCGCTTCCTAAACATGCTCCACTTAGCGCTTATTATCCCTAATACACGTTAAATTAATTGTTGTGGTCTGGGAAAGCTTTTGCCGAAATATTCTACCACTAGATCTAAAACCCATCAGCTGCAACTGTTGGTAAAATGGTTCAACCGCGGATATGCCCCATCTCCAATGAACACAAAAGGCAAAAGGCAACACACCAGATGTTGCTTCTAGAGACTCTGGCGGTCTATTATACTACCCTTCTTGCATCAAGCAAAATACATTGCAGTAATCATATCTACCGTCTTCTCTTTCCTTCCCGTATCACCAAACATCGATTATAACGAATTTTCTACGAGGAGCTGCAACTTCATGTAAGATGATTATAAACATGGTACCAGAGTTTTGTGATCGTTTTAGACACACATCGCCGACCGGATGTGGAAAGTTCTATCAGTTGTACAAACCGTTTACAGTCTTTAGAAAATTATCTTCAGAAGACACTCATTCATGTGTTGTGGTCGGGGGCCATCCCAAAACACTTAAGTAGTTGATTTCACAATCCTGAGCCGGCCGCTGTGACCGAGTGGTTTTAGGCGCTTCAGTCCGGAACCGCGCTGCTGCTACGGTCGCAGGCTCGAATCCTGCCTCGGGCATGGATGTGTGTGATGTCCTTAGGTTAGTTAGGTTTAAGTAGTTCTACGTCTAAACGACTGATGACCTCAGATGTTGAGTCCCATAGTGCTTAGAGCCATTTGAACCATTCATTTCACAATCCTGACAATGTTTATGAATCCTGCTGCGAATGTCGGAGCCATGTCACGATAAACAGCTTATGGTTTTCTAGTAACTGGTACCAATGCTCGTTTCACCAGCTGTCAATGAAGCTTATGAAAATTACATTGTTCCGTTGAAAAAAATCTGTAGTTACTCGTATATTTCCCTTGATAAGTAAGTTATGCATACTAACGATGTGGTAACCTACTCCCCTCTTTGCATTCTATCATTTGCAAAGGCCTTTTTCTGATATCCCAAACCGTTTATCAGATGGAAGTGTCTTGTAAATATTTAATTCTCGCATTATCGTCTGGGTTTCGCAACAGAATCGAGTGCGCTATATGTGATCAATTTTGTCGAGAGTAGGGTGAGTTAAATATCCCATCTCAAGTTTACCTACGTGTTCACTTGTTAACAATATGTTAACTACATGTTCTACGCAGCTACATATGACCTAAGGTGCAACAAAAGCAAACTCATTGCGACCTCTATTTTTCGTTGCAAACCATTCGAGTTTCTTGCTGTAGCTCGCTTAATTGTGAAATTTCATTACAACTACGACAATTAAAGAAATGATAAGCAATTCGTTAAGAATGTGAAGAATAATTCTATGAGATCCACGAGATACAATTTGTTTCTCGCGTAGTTTAAAATCATTTGATGAAAATTGAAGGTGGCCTGCTTTGTGGGTTGGCCGTCCATGCAATCAAGCGAAAGTGGCTGCTGCCGCTCCGCTCCCTGGTCCCATTCCACCTGGGCGGTAAGCAGCGCCACGGCAACCACACGGCGCGCGGATCAGCCCCGCTCCACTGTAATCTGTTATTAGGTCGTGGCACTGAAGTACCGCGTACACGCCAGTAGTATCGAATCAGCAGAATAAGATGGATAGATGTGGTGATTCGACACAATGGTAGAAATCAGCTATCAGCTCTGGATATGCCCATGTCAATGATAGCAGACATCGCAGGTTCGAATCGTGCCTCGGGCATTGGATGTGTGTGATGTCCTTAGGTTGGTTAGGCTTAAAATGTTCTAAGCCTAGGGGACTCTTGACTTGATATTAAGTCCCATAGTGGTTAGAGCCATTTGAACCATATGATGGCAGGCATATCAACATGTCATAAAGTAAATCCGAATAACTGTAGTGACATTTACATGTTGAATGAAGTGTGTGCATGCCTTAGTTTGAAACTAAATTACGTTTTTTTGTCATATGGTTTCATAACTGTCACTGTCTATATTACGTTGTACTCAGAAAGTAGCAAGGGGTTAAATTTTTTTCTTTTTTTTCTGAGTATATAGAACAGGGAAATTTAAATAATCGTCTATTGATATTTCTATAATTATAAGACACAGAGTTGACAAAAGTAGTGAAATAGCGATCTCCACATATGCAAATCTGCAGCCTCGCACACACAGGGTAGACAATTGCTGCGCATTTGCCGAGCTGTCATTTGTACTCAAGTGTTGATGTGAAAAGGTTTCCAACATGATTATGGAAGCGCGTAGGGAGTTAAAAGACTTTGATCGTGGACTGGTTTTGTAGCTGGACGCATGGGACATTCCATTGCGTAAATCGTTACTGCGTTCAAATTCCTAGAATAACACTGTCGAGAGTATGCCGAGAATACCAAATTTGAGGCATTACCTCTCCCGATGGTCAAAGCAGTGGCCGACGGCCTTTGCTTAACGACCGAAAGCAGAGGCGTTTCAGTAGATTTATTAGCGTTAAAGGACAAGAAATACTGCGTGAATTAAACGCAGATGTCAATGTGGCATGTACGACAAACGAAGCGGTTAGGACAGTGTAGCGAAATTGGGCGTTAAAGTGCTATGGCAGCAGACGACCGATGCGACTGCCTTTGCTAACAGCACGACGTCACCTGCAGCTCCCCTTCTGCGCTTGTGACCAAATCCGTTGGACCCTAGATGACTGGAAAACCGTGGGTTGGTCTCGTGAGTCCCGATATCAGTTGGTAAGAGCTGATGGGGTTCTGACGAAACCATGGGCCCAAGTTGTCATCAAGGCAATGTGCAAGTTGGTGGTGGCTCCATGTGTTTACATACCATGGACTCGGTTCTCTAGTCCGACTGAACCCATCATTGTCTGCAAGTCGTTATCTTCGGCTACCTGAGCTCATTTGCAGCATTTCATGGACTTCATGTTGCCAAAAAAATTTACATTTTAATGGATGAAAAAACACCATGCCACTCTGTCATAATTCTATGCGACTGGCTTGTAGAACATTCTGGTAAGTTCAAACGAATGGTTTGGCTACCCAGGGCGGCCGACATGAATCCCATCGAACATAATTGAGAGGTCAGTACGTGCACAAAATCCTGCACCCTCAAAACCTTCGTGATTAATTGGTTTCTATACAGGCAAAGTGATTCAATATTTCTGCAGAGGACTTCAGACGACTTGTTGAGTCCATGCCACGTCGAGTTGCTGTACCGCGGCGGCGTGATTTTAGCAAATATCCCATGACCTTCATCACCGCAATGTACAAAAGTCATGCAAATTCCAAGCACATTGCACCGTATCGCAGCTTACACTAAGAAACTAAAATTTAGTCTCGAGACAACATTTATAAGCTTAATAGAAATAATTGTGCTACATTTCATAGTTCCAGCCTAGATAGGTTCTGAGAAAAAGTTAGATAAACTCTAAGAGACATACCTGTCGGACATGAAATAAAAGTTTAGCCTATTGTTTTTTCCATATGTCACTTCTTCATAAGCTCCCCGATTTTCACACAGGGTCCTCTTCCCCTTCAAGTATTCTTTTCTGGTCCCTTGATTTCTGCTTTCTTTCGTTTACCAGTGCCTCAAATGGCATTTCAGGCGCAGAAAGACGCTGTAAATTTTTCTCATGATGTGTTGATTGAAATTTCCTACTTTAAAGCCCATTCTAATACATTCATCCCCGCTACGTTCCCGTCACTAAAGAAAAAACTGCCTCACAAATTACAACTGTGCGAACTGTACCTGTCGAAAATGTAGTTTTAGGGCGCCGTTTCCGTGCGAGTGAATTTAGAAACTCATTTCGATTATAGGCTTTGCGGTGAACACGCTATTTTAGAAGTTCAGGATCGACCATAAATATGTAAGGGGGCTTGATAACATGCACGATACGAATTGGAAGCCGCTCCTTCTGAATGTAAGCCACGGAATCGTTGTTCACCGAGCTAGTATTGAAGAGTGCCTTCAAAAAGTGGGGGTGTAAGTAGGCTGTTTAGGTTTCTTTATTGGTAACGCTACCTCTGTATAAAAATCACTGGCTGTACTGTGTGCAGTCTGTGGCTAGTTTGCATTGTTGTCTGCCATTGTAGTGTTGGGCAGCGGCAGCTGGATGTTAACAGCGCGTAGCGTTGCGCAGTTGGAGGTGAGCCGCCAGCAGTGGTGGATGTGGGGAGAGAGATGGCGGAGTTTTGTAATTTGTCATGAACTGCTATATATATTATGACTATTAAGGTAAATATATTGTTTGTTCTCTATTAATATCTTTCATTTGCTAACTATCCCTATCGGTAGTTAGTGCCTTCCATAGTTTGAATCTTTTATTTAGCTGGCAGTAGTGGCGGTCGCTGTATTGCAGTAGTTCGAGTAACTAAGATTTTTGGTGAGATAAGTGATTTGTATAGGTTAATGTTAGTCAGGGCCATTCTTTTGTAGGGATTTTTTGAAAGTCAGATTGCGTTGCGCTAAAAAAAAGTTGTGTATCAGCTTAAGCACAGTCTTGTAAAAATGTTCTAAGGGGACGTTTCATATGTCGACCCTTAGCCTAGGATACCTCACTGGAATCTTCTGATTTTTTTCTTGTAGTTTGTGTAATTAGTGTAGATTTTGTTTATTGCTAGCGCGTAATTGTAGAGAGAATCTCCTTTGTAGTTGCAGTCTTTCATTGTTGTTGTGGGATGCATGTAGATTTGCACCAAGTATTTCGCAGCTGCGCTTGCAATTAACGAGATATTATTTTCAGTGCTATGTTAATGTGTTCTCTTATTTTTGCTCTTCAAACTGTGTTTTTCTGTGTTGTTGTGTGAAATATTGTGACAATAATGGCGTGTGAAAAACGTTACACTAGGCTCCAAAGTAAACTGAGAAATAATAGTGACGACGAGCGTAGCTTATCAGCACCACTGTGTAATGAATTAACAGACATTCAAAGTAGTAATTTGGTAACTGTGCATAGGGAAATGGAGCGGGCGTCAAATAATGGTGTAGACAGTGAAACAGGTAGTGAACAGGGAAGCATTATCGATCGATCGGTCGGCAACAGCTCGCCTCAGCAATCGGGAATGACAGAGCACAATATTGCAAATACTGTAGACTCAGGTTTTGGGTTCTCACCGTTTTCTCAAATGAGTCAAGACACATTTTCTGCTTGTCAAAATGTGAATGTTGCCGGTACAGCTTCACTGCCTAAAAGCACTGAGGAACATGTTTCAGACACCAGTGCATTGTTATTAGAGTTAATGCAAGAAATGGGACAAAAGCTACAAAAGTTAGACACAACACTTGAACAAAATCAAAAACAAAAGGGACAAAATCTTCAAAAGTTAGACACAATGGAACAAAATCAGAGACAAACACAGCAAAAGCTTCAAAAGTTAGACACCACACTTGAAAAAACACGTGAAGATTTAACTACTGAGTTACGTAACATTGAATCGAAATGTCAAAAAGTCTGTAATGACGTAAAAACACAAATTTGTGAGCATTTTCAGCCTATTTTTTCGCGGCATGAAAATGCATTACAGAATCACGAAGCAGCCATAAAAGAACTGCAAACCATTGTTCATGAAAATCATGAGACCTTGTCGGCTATAATTGACTCAGTTGCATCTACCGATTCGCTTATGCAACTTGCAAAAACTCAGGAAAACTTAAAGGACACAGTAGATTCGATTTCAACACAAATGGACACTCTGAAACTTGGTTCAGAAAAACACATTGAGGAAATGTGTTCACTATCGGAGAAAGTAGCCGAACTTTCGGATCAGTTCACTAACTTACCTACGAAGGTAGATGATAATCTGAACGACACAAAACCGGTAGTCTTTAATGACACAGAAGAGTGCCAACAAATTAGGAAATTCAAACAAAATCAGAATCAAATTAATACGCAACACCAAAGAGAAATCCGGGAAGTACAAGATCAGCTGACTCAGGTAATACAAGAATTACATATTTCAGAGGCCACTCGTGCTCCAATACGGGAAGAGGGACTTAGAAATACGGAACAACCACAAAATAATAACACAGGACACTTCGGAAATAATGAAAGAAGTTGGCAGTGTGCACCGAATTTTGAGATTGAACCGCCGACACGACGTAACAATGACCGACATGCGACTCGCCGACACGATGATTTTGACTATAAGCTGTTCATTACTACACGTAAATTCAAAACGTTTAAGAATTCTGGCAACGACATTCATCCACAAGCGTGGCTCCATCAATTCTCTCATTGTTTCCCTCCCAACTGGTCATTAGAGCACAGATTAGAATTTATGTGTGGCTACTTAGAGAATGAACCAGCTGTAAGAATGCGGTCGGTCATTCACGATTGCCACAGTGAAGGAGAGTTTTACCATGCCTTCCTCTCAGCATATTGGTCTCAAGCCACACAAGACCGAGTAAAACATAGCATCATAATGATGAAACGTTTCGAACAATCTGAATTTTCCAGTCTTATGAAATATTTTGAAGACATGTTGCACAAGAATCAGTACCTGACAAACCCATACAGCCCCTCAGAACTCATCCGCATTTGCTTAATCAAATTACCTGAACATTTACGACATATTATTTTAGCAGGACGTTGCAAAGAAGACATTGCGGCTTTTCAGGGACTGTTACAAGAACTGGAAATTGACACTGACAATCGGGGAACGCGGAAACAGGAGCACAACAATTACAGGTCACATCTGTCACAATTCCACGATGAAAGAAATAATAACTGGACACGACAAGGCTATTCTCACAACGTAAATCGTGACCAAAACAGACACCACCCGTATGACAACCGTTGGCAGAGTAGTAATAATTACAGGGAAACATCACCTCTCCGCGGTAGTGACTATCACAGAGACAATCAGAGAAACAGACAATTTGGGAACCAAAACAATTATTATTACAGGAGACAGAATAACTTCAGACGCAACAGTTCAGCGTGCAGTTACGATTCAGGAAGAAATTCCCCACCACGTGACCGGCAAGAAAGAAACTATGGAATCTACCGACATGACGACAGACGATGTGATCGTAACGACAGAGCTGAATTCCATCAGAACTGGCGAGCTTCAAACAGGGCAGGACCTTCTCATCAGAGTGAATTTGTAGAAGTTAGGTCTCCTAATCCCAATAACGGCGCGCGCTAACAAAGAGGCAGACAATGACTCGCACAGCAGGCAGCCGCGTGCGCCCGCTGGCTCCGAGAAAAATAACATAAGACGCTAGCCTTGAGAAAAATTTTAGCATTCTTTACCGGTGTATACAACATGATAATTGCTTTGAAGTTGAAACTCTGTGCACTAGGAAGAGTAAAGGACTGCACCACGTTTCTCAAGTAAAACCGTTTATTGAAAGATAATCTGCTTTTTAACTTTGTCTTTGCCATATAACTTTTCACTTTACATTACTAGTATGCTCAGTCAGACTTAGAATCTGTTAATATGCAACAATGTTTGAAGTTAAATATCCAGTCAAGAACCAAGAGAACTTATTTCATCAGAAATTATGAATGCATTGTTATAGTGAACAGACGACACAATGTTGTTATTTGTACATTCTTGCTTGTTTGTTGCACGATTACGTAACGACTATAAGGCTCACATACTTAGAACATTTACCAGTACTGCTAATGAGATTTTAGTGCAACATTTTGGTTTATTTGAAAATACATTCTGAATTTAAAGTGCTTTCTGAGAGATACGAGATGACACAGTGGTTAGTTTATGTGACAGCTACACGATTTTTATTACGACGCTACTAATGAGTGACAATTTACAATGTTGCTTTTGCGGTGTATCTGTTTTATATCTGCACAGTTTTCTGAATTCTTCTGGAAAGAAAAACATGTTTTAGTAGTAACTTTTGTGGTATAGCAACAATGAGACATCCTTTTTCGTGGCACAACAATACGTTACTGTACAGTACTTTCTTCATCACGCCAATAAGCATAATAACTACGATATCTATAGGCAAAGATTTCACTTTTGTTTATCATGAGGCAAGTACATTGACTTCTGCAGAACTTAGCTTTCGGAGGACGATAACTACGACACTTCCACAGAGATTATGTTACAAGACGCACAGTTTAGCGCTACAGTACACGTATTTAAGTGATTAATTTTACACTTAAAACATTTATTTTTAAAGATTTTTGAATTACAAAGAAAGTTTTCCGTGATACATTTCATTCCATTGGTGTAATCTGTAACACCTGAGGGTATAATTACATTAATCCTCAGGGGGGTACACGCCTACTTTGTGTACCATGTGTTTGGCAAGCACAAGGAGCCCTAGCTAATACGGTATTTGCTTATACAACTTTACACATCGGTACCATATTTCTCTAACACATAAATTACACAGCTATCTGATTATTTAACAAAGAAACAAACATTTTTTTATTACATCAGTGACAGATGTTTACGCAATTACACAGTTGGATAACTTCACACTTATGAAACTGTATTTTGTCTGTACCTAGTAAACTGTTCATATTTTTTCGGAACCATTGTGATACTATGAGAGCTTTGAATGATGTATTTGGTATGGGATCATGATTTTTGAAGTGCATTTGAGGCAGATGACACTTTTGACATGAGCAGTGAATTTTTTTAGGTTTTGAAATTATTGGAGGAAGCTACGACGCGTTTGAGAGTTGACTGAGGTGTTATGATGTTATTATTACGATGACTATGTGTACTATGCTGTTGCGGTATGTTTATGATCAGTATGCTGATGCTATATGAGTTATTTGATTATGCTACATACACTCCTGGAAATTGAAATAAGAACACTGTGAATTCATTGTCCCAGGAAGGGGAAACTTTATTGACACATTCCTGGGGTCAGATACATCACATGATCACACTGACAGAACCACAGGCACATAGACACAGGCAACAGAGCATGCACAATGTCGGCACTAGTACAGTGTATATCCACCTTTCGCAGCAATGCAGGCTGCTATTCTCCCATGGAGACGATCGTAGAGATGCTGGATGTAGTCCTGTGGAACGGCTTGCCATGCCATTTCCACCTGGCGCCTCAGTTGGACCAGCGTTCGTGCTGGACGTGCAGACCGTGTGAGACGATGCTTCATCCAGTCCCAAACATGCTCAATGGGGGACAGATCCGGAGATCTTGCTGGCCAGGGTAGTTGACTTACACCTTCTAGAGCACGTTGGGTGGCACGGGATACATGCGGACGTGCATTGTCCTGTTGGAACAGCAAGTTCCCTTGCCAGTCTAGGAATGGTAGAACGATGGGTTCGATGATGGTATGGATGTACCGTGCACTATTCAGTGTCCCCTCGACGATCAACAGTGGTGTACGGCCAGTGTAGGAGATCGCTCCCCACACCATGATGCCGGGTGTTGGCCCTGTGTGCCTCGGTCGTATGCAGTCCTGATTGTGGCGCTCACCTGCATGGCGCCAAACATGCATACGACCATCATTGGCACCAAGGCAGAAGCGACTCTCATCGCTGAAGACGACACGTCTCCATTCGTCCCTCCATTCACGCCCGTCGCGACACCACTGGAGGCGGGCTGCACGATATTGGGGCGTGAGCGGAAGATGGCCTAACGGTGTGCTGGACCGTAGCCCAGCTTCATGGAGACGGTTGCGAATGGTCCTCGCCGATACCCCAGGAGCAACAGTGTCCCTAATTTGCTGGGAAGTGGCGGTGCGGTCCCCTACGGCACTGCTAAGATCCTACGGTCTTGGCGTGCATCCATGTATCGCTGCGGTCCGGTCCCAGGTCGACGGGCACGTGCACCTTCCGCCGACCACTGGCGACAACATCGATGTACTGTGGAGACCTCACGCCCCACGTGTTGAGCAATTCGGCAGTACGTCCACCCGGCCTCCCGCATGCCCACTATACGCCCTCGCTCAAAGTCCGTCAACTGCACATACGGTTCACGTCCACGCTGTCGCGGCATGCTACCAGTGTTAAAGACTGCGATGGAGCTCCGTATGCCACGGCAAACTGGCTGACACTGACGGCGGCGGTGCACAAATGCTGCGCAGCTAGCGCCATTCGACGGCCAACACAGCGGTTCCTGGTGTGTCCGCTGTGCCGTGCGTGTGATCATTGCTTGTACAGCCCTCTCACAGTGTCCGGAGCAAGTATGGTGGGTCTGACACACCGGTGTCAATGTGTTCTTTTTTTCCATTTCCAGGAGTGTATCTGTAATGATGAAATATTGAAGAACTGTCGACGAATAAGGTAAGGAATAATGAGTAGTGGTTAGGGACTCTGGTTTGTGAAAAAGGTTATTGGAAACCAAGAATCGTACTTTAAGAGTTATGAAATGTGTGTATATGTGTGAATGTATCACAATGCTGGCGAAAATTTTTTGGACACTGTTATATTTATAGGATTTTGTTTCTACAGATGTGTAACCCAAATTCTTGACCTGTGAAATATTTTTATATGTGACTGTCACTGTGGCGGAAACTGCCGTCGTAAATATTTCAGCAAGAAAGGTAAGTGACCTTGGCGTAATGCGTTTTGGGCGCCCAGCTGAGAGGTAGACGTCTGACAAAAGAAAGCCGTTAGGTGCAAAAAAAAAAAAAAAGGGAGCATTAACCTCGCTATTGACATTCCTTTGTTGAAAGCATCGCAAATACGACATGCTCGAACTTGAAAACATATGATTACACTGTGGAGCTCTTAATTTATGATATTTACTAAAATGCCTAATGAAATGATGAGAAACATTTTACATCCATTGTCTTTCTAGTTGAGAGATTGCTCATTTTGTTTAATATCTAGTTTCTAGTGGCACTGCAGCATTGGTTAAAATAAAATTTTATAAATGTGCTAATATAAATATTTTCTGTCTACAGATCGAGTAAATAATAATTTTTTCCAAAAATGTGGGAGCACAATAAGACATTTACCTTCACAGGAACTGCATTCATAATTTTCTTTACAAGTACTTGGTAACTTTTTCGGTAGAATAACTTCTTGTGGTGCACCACTTTAATTACTTAGACATTAAGATGTGATTATACATTTCCCTTATCTGCATTGTTATATTTAGTGTACTATTTTTTCTGCTTGAGCTATGTCATGTTTAGATATAAGTTATTTCGTTTTCTGCTGCTGTTTGCCAGGCATAGTGCTACTGAATTTTAATTTGTGTTACTCTGCTAAGCCAGATTTATTTTTCTTGTTTGCTGCACATTGCCTTATATTAGTTGTAATATTGCAATTGCTTTGCTAATTTCTGTAATGCTGCTTCCTTTGCAAATCTGCATTTTTTTGTCATTGCTGTTTGTGTTAATTGTCTTGTGCTGCTGCATTGCCTCGCCCCTTAGTTTAGCATCTGAGCTCAGTAGATTTAAGTTAGCTTAAGAGGGGTAGACTATATAAGAGAATGAGTTGCGATGAATTGGAAGAAACGCATTGAGAAGTTATACGAAAAAAGTACAGAAAGCAGGTATAGATAGGACCTTTTGGGAATAATGAAGAACGAAGGGAGATCTCCGAGAAGTAAAGAAAGTGTTTGTGGACCCTTGTGTATTTCTGTTCTTCCTGTCTTAATATGTTTATCTGATAAGACTTATGTTGTAGAATGTTTCTAATACTCAGCTACATGAACTATGATGAGGAATACTGTTATCCTCAAATATAATTTGCATTAATAATATGTTATTTACTTTGTAAAGATGTTAGACATTATTAATTCTGTTCTGTTTTAATGCTCATGTGTAAAGTTGATGTTTCAAAAGTTATTCTGATCTTTTATGTAGGTACTTATAATTCCTGTAACACTGATGTATATGTTATTTCGATTCTTTTGTAAAGCCTGTATTACTACAAATGTTATCTGTATTATTATTTTTTTAATGATGTATTTTGTACCTTTGTATTTGTATTCTTGTGTTATAAAATTGTAATGGACACCACTTCATCAGATTAAGTAACTTGTAAGTTACATTTCACTGCACATGTTTCTGTTGGTCATAGTATATGGACAGTATGTTAGAAGTTGGGACTGTTAGTGTTTGCACGTGTGTTAATAATTCAGCGAGGGACTGGTTAACAGCATTGCTGGTTCTAAGGACATTTCAAACAATTTTTTTGTGTGTGGACAAGTGGTGGTTTGTGGACTTGCTATATTCTCCGCAAGACTCTTCGATGGTGATTGTGCACCTGCACAGTCGCAACAGATGGTTGCTAGCCATCTCTACAAGGACTACAGTGGGTCTGCATCTTTGATGGCCCACCAATACCAGTATCTCTACAAGGACTATAGTGGGTCTGCATCTTTGATGGCCCACCAATACTGTAATCTCTACCAGGACTACAGTGGGTCTGCTCTGTGACGACCTACCTACCAATATTCTTCAAAACTTCGACTGACTCTGTTGTGGGTTTGCTCTGTTGTGGCCCATAACTTGTCTGCATGTCAAGAGTCAGCACTGTCTTTCCATTGGAAGGACAGCACTACTTCTTCAAGACAGCATGGAAATCCACTACTTCTGTGTGCATTTTCTTTTACTGCTCAGACTTTGAGAAAAACACTGCAATTTTACTGTGATGAACGACTAGGACTGTCTTCATGGACTGTGAGAAAGTTTAGCTTTTGACCAACATTGTATCAATAAGTGTGTGCATTTGATTTCTTTGTTACTGTAATTATGAAAAATTTTATCAAATCATTATTGGCCACTGCCCAAAAAAATTTGTAAATTTTTTTGTGGGGAGCATGGGGGCTATGTAAGTAGGCTGTTTAGGTTTTTTTATTGGTAACGCCACCTCTGTATAAAAATTACTGGCTGTGCTGTGTGCAGTCTGTGGCTAGTTTGCATTGTTGTCTGCCATTGTAGTGTTGGGCAGCGGCAGCTGGATGTTAACAGCACTTAGCGTTGCGCAGTTGGAGGTGAGCCGCCAGCAGTGGTGGATGTGGGGAGAGAGATGGCGGAGTTTTGTAATTTGTCATGAACTGCTATATATATTATGACTATTAAGGTAAATATATTGTTTGTTCTCTATTAATATCTTTCATTTGCTAACTATCCCTATCGGTAGTTAGTGCCTTCCATAGTTTGAATCTTTTATTTAGCTGGCACTAGTGGCGCTTGCTGTATTGCAGTAGTTCGAGTAACTATGATTTTTGGTGAGGTAAGTGATTTGTATAGATTAATGTTAGTCAGGGCCATTCTTTTGTAGGGAATTTTTGAAAGTCAGATTGCGTTGCGCTAAAAAAAAAATTGTGTATCAGCTTAAGCACAGTCTTGTAAAAATGTTCTAAGGGGACGTTTCAGGGGTAGCAGAAAGGTCACCTCATATATTAAATTGTTTTTTAGGCATTTCAGCTTTCATCCTTTAAACTTTTGGGGACATTTTTTATTAGTTCTGCTAGTAAATAAATATAAATTGACAAAATGACAGTTTCTGTCAGTTTCATGAACATATAACGTGCAACGCAGTGTAGTATACGAAACGCCAGTCGTGAGTTATGACAAGAGCGGAAAATGCTCTGTCGATAGCTGAGAGGAGTAATTGATCCGTGGCAGAGGCCGCGCTTTGTAGGCCTGTATTTAAACTCGTGTCCGAATCTGAACACAACCTTTGATGTGTAGTCTATCTGAGAAAACGACGGTCAACTATCTGCGACAGAAATATTGACCATACTCGCCTTCTTCTCGGCAATTAAAGGTAACCTCTTCGATCAACTCAAGAAGTAAAAATTCCAGTTCGAGCGCTAAGAGTAAAACGTAGTTTCTCGCTTTCACTGGTTACCTGAAACTGTGCTCACACTCACTAGATTACCTGCGGTTTGACGGGCAAATGTGTAGTCCTGTTTACGTGTTATAGACAACACATGCAGATTTCAAACGGAAAAAGAATGATGGGAAGTATAAATAAAAGTTGATAAAAAAAGTCAATACGGTGATGTCACTGATGTTCAGAGGACAGCAAGAGTCTTCTTGGCTTATTTTTGCTATAGTTTAGTTCGTCGGATGTTTCAATCGACTGGAGATCGATCCTACTTTGTCTTCACTTCTGGCGTAGGCATTCAAGCGAAAGAGACGCCTTCACACATTTGTGTGTTATAATGTTATGTGGCTACTTAATCTTCCAGTATCTCAGGAACACAGAAGCTTTAGTAACAAAATTATTGCACGGAGCACCAACGGAAATAAGTCATTAAAGGTTAAGTTAAACTAGACAATTTCTAAAATTTATACGGTTGTTTTTGATGTTAAAGAAAATCTAGTGTTCTGATACCTGTCGTAGTCCGTGTGTAACATAGCTCTCGTCGATGGACTACTAAAAAGATATTACTGTGAAATGTTTATCAACATACAGTCACATATGTAAACATAGAGAGAAGGAGAGAATAGTAAAACTCTGATAAAAATAGTAAATTTTATTTTCAATTTGTTTAATAAGAGTTGAGTGATATTAAATCATGATTATCATTGTTTTACAAGCAAGCACATTAAATCAGTGGTCGAAGATATTTTATCAATTCATTTAATAGTTTATTCAGTTTAAATATCTGTGAACCGGTGTCCCCATTCACTTTGCAGACAAACAACAGTTTTAGTCTTGGTTTTCTCTGACAGCATCTCCAGCATCGTCTCCTGGCGACGAGGCATCAGCGAAATGCTCTTCTCATTCACTGTCCTTTGTTCCACCCGAATATGCTCATTGGCTGCTGACCCGGGATCCCCGTCCACCTTGCAGACAAACAACAGCCACAGCCCTTACATTCTCCTTGCAGCACCTTGAAGTGCCTTTCATGTAATGTGGCATCAGTAGTACGTCCTCTTCATTCACTATCCTCAGCTCGTCACAAATAAAATTATTGGCTAGTCAGCTGGTGCCTCCAACTACTTTACAGGTACGCACTGAATTTCTCCACCGCCACATCCAAACCCCTCTCCAACAATGAGGCACCGATAGTATGTACTCCTCATCCACTATATTCAGTTCATCATGAATATGTATATAGGCTAGTAAGCCGGAGTCCCCATCAACGTAGAAGAGAAACAACAGTTTTAGTCTCAGCTCTTCATGAATGTGTTTATTGGTTAGTGAGTCAATGTCCCGGTCCAATCTGCATACACGCACGCACAACAGGCTTATCCCCGACTTTCTC
Organism: Schistocerca americana; assembly: GCF_021461395.2. NCBI lineage: Eukaryota > Metazoa > Arthropoda > Insecta > Orthoptera > Acrididae > Schistocerca > Schistocerca americana. The sequence goes on from NC_060120.1 coordinate 854,937,181, forward strand.
AGTCCAGCATCTACAGCTCCATCTACAACCAAGAGACATTGGTGGGATGTCCTCCTCGTCCTCTGTTCTTGGTTCCATGCGATTATATTTATTGACTAGTTAGATGGTGGCCACTCCCACTTTGCAGACACACAAGTCTTAGCCGTGAGCTTCTCTGGCCAGCACCTCTGACACCCCCTCCAAAGTTGAGGCGTTCATGGGATGTTCTTCTTATCAACTGTCCCCAGTATCTTATTATCAGGCTTATTGGGTAGTGAGCCGGTGTCCCTGTCCAATTTCTACACGCACAACAGTCTTAGCATTGATTTACTTCACGCAGCGCCCCAACACCATCACCCACTAAGAGGCACTGGCACGATGTCCTGGTCATGAATACGTTTAGTGGCTGAAGAGGCGGTGCGTACGGCCACCGTGTGGGCGCACAGCTGTCTCCGCCCCGACTTTCTCCGCCCAGCGCCTCCGGCACCCTCTCCGCCGGCGAGGGTTCGGTGGGATCTCCTCGTCACACTCCGTCAGTGGCGGCCGATGGACCTCGGCAGTCGTCAGAATCATCCAGCCATCATTCACCTGCACAAAAGAGCAGTTCTTCACATTAAAATACGTAAAACATTCATCGAGTTACAACAGTAGCAATAATTCTATAGAGTCTTTGTGATGGAGGAATCGTACATTAAGAGAGAACTACCACTTATTTTAGTATGTGACAGTTGGAAAGGTAAGAGGGTTCTTACATGTTCATTAATGGTGACAAGGATCATACTTGTCATCTTTCACCATTATTTAAACTTCTGCTACTTTATAAAGATCTAAAAATGCTATGTTGGATGTAATGTAACTCATTCTTTACTGGCCAGTTACTAATGAAGTCGTGTCTCCGGCGCGGCCTTACCTTCCCGACGACTTTGCCGCAGACTCCATCAGCAGCAGCAGGCTGCGGCCGGGACTTCTCCGCCTGCGCTGCCAGCAACACCAACTCGTCCTCGTCTGAGCGCAGCCGCCAACGCGCGGCGCTCATCCTCTGTGGGAGATTTGGTTACACCGTCACAATTATATCATTTGTTGGTTTTTACATGTTTTCTACCGTTTATGTAAAATCTAACGTTATCTGGGTGTTTATTTACGATGTAAAATAAAAATAGTGAAGTACTTCTTTATCAAACGCGGCAGCCTTGCATCATTTAGCAAAAGGTAAAAAATACTGAGTTTTGGCAGCACACGTTGAATTGTTTTCGAGGCGGTCTTAGGGCAACAGTATCGACAGTATTTTATCATATTTCAGCATGGAGAATGTGTTGTAAATAGTATAGCGATTGATGCGAAGTACCGACGATACACGGAATACGTGTCACCGCTCTCTATAGCTCATAAATGCCCTTCAGCAAAACTACTTTCAGAAGCCTTTCACATGCTTGAAGTTATTAAATTACCTCCAGCTGGTATCAAATTAATTGAACTCGTAAGATTGGAATGTGGTTTGTTTTGTACAAAAATGGAAGGAAGGACGATTAGGATAGAAGTCCCATTTATAATTCAGTCATTAGAGAGGCTAAGATAGGGGAATAAAGACCAACGATTTCAACCGTCTACTTCTCTGGGGAACCACGTGAGGAAGTCCTCGAAGTACTGAAAATGTATTGTCGCTTAGGATATGATCCTCATGCAATTCCTCTGTATCAGCCACCACGGCAATTTGTTTCGTGTTTTCTGTGTTAGCTTGATGCATATGTCGGGAAACCAAAATTATTAGGGGCAAAGCAGTTTTTTTCACTTGATCAGAAAGAATATCTACGTGACTAGTAAAATGGTCGTAATTTACCCAGTCAGTTTGTGGAAGAGTCCTAGCTTGCGTCCACAATAATTATACTATAACTTCCACAGTGATTAGACGGTGTATTAGCATACGTTGTACTTGCTTAAAGTACATGGTTGCCCACTTTGGGACCATCAGAGACGAGTTTAACAGACATTTCTATACTTGCTGTAAATGCCAATGGAGTTGTAATGTACATATAACCATTTCTTAAAAAGAGTAATCTCTTCCTGTTTAGAGAATTCTCATTAAATCAATGTGTAGGTAATCAATCGACGCATCCTTTGTATCATGCTAAAAGCGTCTTTAGATGGACGTACAAAATAAGCTGATTCTCCCCGGTGTACTATTTATTACTACGAGTAACTGAGATAGATTTGCTAACTCCATGATTGGTTAAGTAATCTGTGATCTATGGTTAACTGTCTTACTAAATTGAAACTGGCTGCTATTAACACTGATAGTTGTTTTACGATACATCTAGGTGTTCCTCACCTCAGGTTTTCCAACTAAATCGGCGTCTATCAGACCTCCGTAGAAGTCATGCTCTGACTCCCTCCGAGTTCGGCGGTAGAACACACCGAAAAGCCTTCGGAACATCTGCGAAGAAAAAATCAAAATCACGTCCAGTATAGAGCCGAGCTCATACAGTAATCGAATAGAACTACAGCGTAGCCAGTCTGAAAGTTTGGAATGAGGACAGGGCGAGGGTCATAGAAGACTTCTTACTGTAAACAGTATGGTGTATGCAGATGGAATCAAAGGAAACGACAAAGTATCTGATATTGTAGGACTTTTTCCGAAATGTAAATATTAATTCACAAACAATTTATAAACTATGATCAGAGTAACGGATTTAGTTAATAAAATGATGCACACAGAATAAACCTATTATAAGGAATAAATAAATGAGTAAGGCTCAGTGGCGTTGTATTTGGGAATATAAGAGCCAAACAAATTGTTTTAGTATTAGTGCTATGCTACATGTATCACTACATACATCACTGTGAAGAGTGAGGGGATCAACTGTGACTTTCCAAACGTTCTACCAACAATATACGTGATGTCATAGAAAAAAATGTAGCGTTACGGGTTATCCGTGGAGTACGCTCTTCTTTTCGGTTTTTCGTTCTGTTCTGAAAGTAAAATGACACCGTAATGACAATTTATGGTTGACATGCGAGTGTGCTGCTTGACGAATTTGTGACCCCTTCCCCCCCCCCCCCCACAACATATTACTAAATATTATTCTCCTTAACAGTTTAGAGCCACTTCGACTTGTAAATGGGATCCTAGCAATCTGTCCTGAAAAAGATAGAAAAAGTGAAACCGGTGGGATAAGTACCAAATGTCTAGCCATATGCCGTCTCTTCTTAATCAATGACGACATGCTCCGTGGCGCATATTTTATACTCAGGACGAGAATGAATATTAGAGTGAAGTATTAATGTGTTACTTGTGCTTTCTACGGCTATAGATGGGTTCACATTATCGTTTATCCGTATTAATTGAGTTTTGTAGTTGCCTTAGATACCCTCAATCATGATTAAGATTGAACTTCGCATCTGAAGACGTATGGTGGTGTGTCACACATAGCGGACCGATTCTACCACCGACAAGATGGTGTCCCCAATTTATCTTTCTATTGTCTGATGATTCTCTCGTAGGCAAAGGTCCCAACAAACTCCAAAATTTCCCTTAATCACATGACAACGTTTTCAAAGAGTAGCCTTTGTGTATGATCTAGCAACTGGGTTGCTTAACTTTAATTCCTTAATGGTGGTACCAAAAACCACTGATCGTTTCAATTGTGGATCTAGTTGCTTAATTTTCGTTGCTTCTTGATGCTACTAAAAACTACTGATCATTTCAATTGGATATCTAGCAGGATTCATAGAAACTATAGAATCGTCTTATACAATAATTGGACCACTTGGGACAAAATGAGAAGAACTGACGTTTAGCAGCGTGTATCTTCCGATTACTGCATCTACACCGTTGCCTGACGAAGCATGTGTCAAATAAAGTAGCATAGATAGCATGTATTTCGCACATTCGCATTAACGTGAAACTCAGGATACTGTCCGTGAATTTGCTTGTATGGTAGCCCCGTTTGTAAATGTGTGTGCTGATCGCAGCCACCATTGAATGATACATGATTTACAGTTAAGGCAATAAAAAATCTCTCAAATGGAGGTAACGCTCGGGCTTTAGGAATGCACGCACAACCGCAAGCATATTTACGGTGGTGATGTACACTAAATCGTAAGAACACTTAAAAGTTAAGAATAATAGAGAAAAGAAGAAAATGGAATTTAACGCCAGATGTTGTTAGGAGAATTCCAATGAAATAGTAGAATTTGGTGGAGTGCTACGGCCGCAGGTTCGAATCCTGCCTCGGACATGAATGTGTGTGATGTCCTTAGGTTAGTAAGGTTTAATTAGTTCTAAGTTCTAGGCGACTGATGACCTCAGAAGTTAAGTCGCATAGTGCTCAGAGCCATTTAAAGAAGCCATTTGGAGAGAAGAAGAAATAATCCGAAAATATGCGACACGTCGACGCACTCAAGAGTAAGAACAACAAAACCATTATTCAAATAAAAATGAGATTTTAATATATCACAGATTTGAATTGGAGTAAAAAGTACAAAATGATATATCGTAGATCCGTAAAGATTCCTAACCTCACACAGATGAAACGTCTGATTGTAAATTACTAATGAATATGAAAATACTTCTAAATATAAAACGAATACCTTGGAGCGCATGCAGTAAGTTATTGTCAGCAGGTGAGCTATTCATGCATCAATTATATGTCACATGCGCCCCCAGTTCTCCGGTTTAGATCAGACATGTATTTTCACAGGCGTTATAATATTACAGTCAACAATTCTGATGACCCTCTGTATGTTGTTAGCAATCAGCATGGGGCTACGAGAAATTATTTAATAATTTCTAGTTTTTTAAAGACGTAGCATATCAAAAATTGGTTTTCATTATGTAATTATTTTCAGGTTGTACTCTAGTTTTCGTTGCTTTTTTCACTGGATTTCAAACATTTTGACGATATCGCAACAACGGGGTACATTTCAAGTTTACCTCCGTTTCTCTTCACCTGATACAACCAGTTTATCGTTTACTCCTGGGTCTGTCTCGCGATAAGACCGTGAAGGGAACAAAGAGAGATATCAGCTTACACGAAGGCTTATTGGCCACCCTTCTTCCCGCGACAGATTCGCGACAGGAGATAACAGCGGTAGAAGAAGTACCCTCCGCCACACACCATATAAAGTAGTTAATACTGGATTGCCATCTACTTCTCACCTACAGATCTCTAGATTTAGGGAAAATTGCAGTGATGAAGAAAGTACCCTCAATCACACGCCAGAGAGAAAAATGGAGTCATCATAGCATTGTCAGCCTGTTTTGAACTACGTTGAAAGTTACAAATGTCTAGTGGTCGGGACCTCATAGTGTTAAAGCACTCACACCAGAAAAGAAAGAGATATGTTATGTCAATGTCATCCACTTATGAACTATGTTGATAGTTTCAAGACTAGCACATCGGTTAAGTTGATTTATAATCAATTGAAAAATCTGTACCAAACAGACTGAGAGACAAAAGAAAACGACCTAAGAGAAATGTGGCGAAAACTGGCAATATCCTTGCGATACGATGTTACAGAAATATGCTGTGAAACCACGAATCCATCCAAAGTAACCACTCAGATATTGTATAATTTTATACTCATATATTAATTGAAGTTTAATAGTCCGAAACAGGGAAACATGTCAGAACTACGTACTGCTGACATATTCGAGACCAGATCTTCGCGTGTGTGCTCCAAGGTTCTTATTAGTTAAATAAATAACTTGCTGTGTCAGTTTTCCTGGGAAAAAAATGTGACACCGAAGCTGAAGATTTCATTCTGCAACGACATGTATGTAACTGCATGAGAGAGACAAAGAGTAACACAGAGAGGGACAGAGAGAGGCAGAGAGGGTGGGAGGGAGGGAGCGAGCGTGCAAGGGGGCGTTGGATGGATGGGGGAAAGAACAGACGGATAGACTACAGCCTTGAACTCAGCCCTGTGTGACGCACTTGGATGGCTCAAGTGGTACTAGGGTGCCCCTGAAAGCCACAGCTGCGAGTACTAGCCAATGTCTGGCACACGACATCACCTTCACTGGAAACTGTATTGCAGTCAACATACTCGTATCACTGCAGATAGAAATGAACGATACTGAAACATACTCCAACACGTGTTACTGTTCAGGTCTATGTTGTTATGGATTGAATGAGCTGGTAATTTATTTTTAATGTCTACATTTCTGAAACGATATTCCCTGGTGCATCCTTCAGCAAAACGTATTAATCGTTTTTCACAACATGTATGCTGTCACAAACTTTTGCATGGGAGCATTGGATTATGATCCATAGAGCGTCTTACGTAATGGTATGATTCACTATACTTCATCAGAGTTTTTGTAGTTTTTTGTAGCATATTTATAATTATCGCGGAGAATGAGTTAAAATGTAGGATCTTGTTACTAATTTCTAGTCGAAATCACATCCTTTGCTCATCGGCATATTTAGGAGTATTAAACTATTTCTCCCATTTGGTCTGTATGCCTTGGGTGATACTTTGTTTCCAAGTCCTGACTACGTCAACTATATAAAGGTTCCAAAGATCTGGAGACAGGACACATTCCTGTCGTACTGCCTGTGACGTAGTTACTTATTGAGAGAAGTCGTCCCCTATTTCGTCTATAATTTTTCATCTTTGTAAAGAGCTTCAACAGAGATGATAAGAAGCTTTGGGAAGCTTCTTTTGTCTTTAATCAACCAGAGCATTTAGTCAAAAGGTTTTTCATAATCTACAAAATATATTACGTCTCTGATTACAATTCTTTCCACTTCTCTACCAGTAGACTGATACTAAAATGTACAATAATTACATAGCCGAACTTTTAGAGAAGCGAAACGACGTGTGGATCAAAACTCACTGTTAAATAAAATATTAAACAGATAAGATGTCCAACTCAGCTCTGGGTAAAGCACCAGAAAGAAAGAATTTTCGCGGGCCACGATCGTACAATCCGGAAAATTCACCTTTTTCTGAACAAACGGACGTGGAAGCTTCCATTATGTGATCGATATATTGAAAGCTAAATTTATTCTAATTACCTAACACACACACAAAGTGATAGCCAGTAAGTATTTATGTTACACAACGAGTGTGTACCTCGAATGTGTGATAGGAATGGGAAGATGAGGGAGGGGTTTTAGGCAAGTCCTATTAGTTTTGCTGTGCAGTGTAGAATGCAGTAGATGTATCACGACACATGCCACAAGTCAGCACCCAATCCATGTTCCGCTTTTCTTCCAACCGACACTGCATTTTTACTTCCCTCTGGTTGGCGTGACGGGAGGCTAATATCATTCTTGGAAGGAAAGCTGCCACCCCCTACAATCTTCTTTCATCAGGGTAAACCACGATCCAGAACCAGCAAAAACAAATTCGGTACCTATATGTTCAGTGGGTGAGTCACATATAAAGAAAAAGTACCTTTTTGATATACAAGTTATGCTATACGTAATATGATATAGTATGCTAATGGGAGCAGAACAACGTTGGCGTATAGATATTTAACCCGCTTTGTAATGGAATCATAAAGTCATCTGAATTTACAGAATGAAAAAAAACTGATCAGGGTACATCACTTATCGAAACAACGACTGCAGAATTTATAAAACTATTTCCGTACGTTGAACATACACTGGGTTCTCTCGAATGGTTCGTTCGTTTCTCAAAATTGTAGCTGGTACGATTAAACATCCAAATGAAGTTGGGTACGACCTATTTAATGCGTGAGCCACAGTGTTCAGCACTAGTACTTTACTGTCGACATCAACAGTAAAGGATGTTAGTTTGGGTGAGAGAAGGCGAAGAGAAGAAGTTCACTTACGGTTCCGTACAGCGTCCCAACCAACGCTGGGCTTGTGTGTTCTTCTATCTGAAGACTGTTCTAGACAAGCAGTTCAGATATTCAGTTAATAGGCTTTAGTCGCACAAGTACAAGCACTACAGCTCAAGGAACTCTCAAGAACAATCACGTAAGCACAGACAATACGTTTACGATTCACGATTCGTAATCGCAGTGTTGCCGGGCAACTGCTCGCGTCATGGTGTACGATATATCATTGTTGACAAATTCACCGAGATGTTAACTAAGGAGCGATGTCCGCTTCCGATTCTATCATACCGCTTCATCAACGATACATAATTCGTAACTGGCCTGTCGCGATCATATCTCAGAATAAATGTAGTATAAATGCAAAAATTCAATAAACAAGAATATTTGTACCTTTCATCACTAAATCTTACTCTGTGATTCATTATTCACCTTTTTAGTAAGATAAAGGAATGATGCATATTAGGAAATGTCTCAAAATTAAGGTAATGTTGTGATAAAGGTCGATAAATGTATGCGCAGCTACAGGCAGGTGTCCGCAGGATTGTACAATAAGTTTGTTATAGAAGCAGGCATACCCATATTTGTACGGTGTTTACAACATATCTATTCGATCAGAGCGGCACCTTCGATCACTTCGTAATTAGCTGTAGGGTGGTGGTGATGACTACTGATGAATAACGAGCATGTATGAAACATCCACATTAAGTCTGAATAACACTGAATTCTTAGTTGGAAAGTATGTCTGCATCAGATATTTACGAAGAAATTTTAAGATTTGTGAGTCGACAGACTAAGGGGATGGATGCTTCGTAGGGATGTGAAAATGTATATTTCCAGGTGTTGAATGAAATTAAGATTGTACTCGAACAGAGGGAATGTCGAAGAGACTTCGAAATTGATACAATGATTTCAAAGGGCCTCTGCACTTCGCTAAGATGACACATCCAATACAATGTCGAATTCATTTCAGGAGGCGACACACGGTCGAACTGCGTATACGGTGATAAGTACTAGGATACGCAAGTGATTTTATGTCATTACTAATGACCATTTACACAAACGTATGGAAAGATCCAACTAGAAGCATTATGTGATGGCACGAAAGAGTTACAGACGCAAGACTTGGCTCACTGTTCGTAGCTCATTGCCGGACGAGAAACATGCGAAAAATAGGGATGGAGCGTTACAAATTTATTATAAACAATGGGAAAATTTTCTTTCACAATAAATGGGAAATATCTCATACTATTGTTGCACCTAAAAGTGAGACTAATGAACACAGCATACTTTTGAACATAACGTAAGAAGAGCTACAAAATTTGTGGAAGCTAAATCACAAGACATAGCCATACAAAAGTATCGAAAAATGTAGTTCATTCAATATCCAAAAATACCGATCTAGAGAAGAGAACCTATAAACTGTACATTCCTCCCACTGCCACAAGACAGGTATATACTGTAGAAGACGCACTTATTAATTCTCGTTCACACATGCCCAGTTCCTTTTGTACTGTATTAAACAAAAGAGTTATGAGGGACACATCCTGGTCACCACAGGCTTACATGAAAAAATTCTGAAATACTTTATCCATTTAATATTTGCCACAGCTCTATGTAAACGTGGAAAACATCATAAAAACTCTGTTTTTTCTGCTGAACACATACGTAATGTGCACGATTAGACTGAAATTTTTTCTAAGAAATGATTTAGTAGCAGCTGATAATCTTCTTACCCACTCATGATCTTGCGCTTTCGTTTTCGTTACCTGTCACTAATCAGCTACCGACGTCCGATATATGTTTTGCTTTCCACGCTACCCATGATTCGCCACTCAGTTACCAACTTCATAATACAACGGAAAAGCTTGGTGCACCGTAACTTCACTTTCAATGACCATAGGTCCGATATTTTTCAGCTGCATACACAAGCAAACACAGTAACGGAGGACGGATTATAGTCAAGGTTTTCGGTACCTGTTTCAAATGCTAGAGATACAAACACTATGTATTTGGATACCCAAGAATTCTATTATGAAACTTCTAACATGTTAAAAATGTGACCAGCCGACATATTCTAACCCACATGTGAGGATTTGGCGGCACGGATTATTTGCGCCCAATGAGAAATGTACAAGATCGCAGATGAAGTTTTCATTCTGCAACAGTATGTATGAGCCTGTATGAGGAAAAGAGGCAGAGGGAGAGAAAGAGAGAGAGAGAGAGAGAGAGAGAGAGAGAGAGAGAGAGAGAGAGAGAGAGAGAGGGATAGGGAGGAAGAGGGCCTGAAAGCGTTCTAAAGAACCTGTGGTGAAAAACGATGATGCATTCGACATATGCTGCGATGCTCCTTGTTCCACTATCTCTTGCTAACTGATCTCTTGATTCGCCATGACATTGCAGAATCAGGATCAACATGGAAGTTGCCCAACGCGTCACTAGAAGAAACGTTGGAAAAGTTTCATAGATCACGGATGTATTACTCAGAAGATTCCCCAGCATCAAAGACATCTGGTCCTGAAGGACTCCATTGTATGATCCACATTCTGTACGTTCCATTTACTGTGATTACATAACACATTAACGAAGATGATGGTGTTATTTATAAAAAGACGGTATCAGTCTGCGAAGGGGCCTGAAAAGGGTTAGTGAATGGTATATGAACACAAATTCATATATCATATTGCCCATACATAATCGATGGAATCTACTACTTTCCAGCTGTACCATTGATGGGAAAGTTTAATATATCGCCCAATTAAGCGTTCTGTGTTATGAAACTTCATATCATGTGGATGCTTCGAATTTGTTCATATTCATCAGCATCTATTAATACAAAGCTCATTATAAGTTACGTAAGGTAGCGCTCATACCTAAGACACGTGTTGTAGTCATCGACGATATAGGGGTACGGTTATAAGACAAGTTCGTCTTATTAAAACAAACTTATTACACAATTTTTCGTCACCTAGTTGAAGCCGCAGTCAGATGCAACAATTTCTACTACCACACGATTGCTTTACTTGCTTTATAGCTATATGTCAATCCTGAGCGATCTCAAGTGGAATGACCACATGAAACAGATAATAGGAGACTCAGATGCCTAACTGAGATTCATGGGACGTAGCTTAAGGACAGGTAATTGAACCATGAAGGAAGTGGGTTACAAAACACTTTTCGACGTATTCTTGAATACTGATCATGGTGGGATCCTTACCAGGCAGAAATAATAGAAGACTGGTGCGCTTCGTCACACGATCGCTTAGTCGGTGCGAGGGCGTTACGAAGACGCTCAACAAACTCCACTGGCAGGCGCTACAAGAAACGCGTTGAGCATCAGGTTTGCTATTGGAATTCCGTGAGAGTACTTACCCGGAAGAAATGGACAATATACTTACTTCCTCTTACATACGTCTCACGAAAAGACCAAAAGTGGAAAGTAGATCTCATGTAGAGGTTTACCGACTATCATTCTTGCCACTCACTTTTTGCAAATGTAATAACAACGGCGAAATCTGTTCGTAGTTCAACAAGTACCCTGTTCCGCATATCATTAGGTGGCTTGTGGAGTGTGATGTAGATCTAGGAAACAGACACTACGTGTTAAATACTATGTACTGACGTTGTATAATAAGTATATACTTGGATGTGTGGTGGGGATGTGCAGAGAAGGGGAGTCGGAGGGTTGGGCAAATCATGTTATTTTAGCAGTGAAGAGTGAAACGGCCAGAGTGTCCAATACACACACCAGTAGTCGGCGCCCATAATATGCTCTGATTGACTTCATACTTATACTGAATTTTGTGTCTGTCTGGTTGGCGAAAGAGAATTCGTTCTTGAAGATAATTTCTTTATAGGTAAGAAAGCTGCTCTCTCCTATCCCCATTGGGTACGGCCATTTCACAGAATCAGCAAAACCAATTTTTTTCCGAATATTTACAGCTAGTGAGTCACATATTGACACATTTTCCAGTCAACGATGGGACATTAGGGGAAAAATTGGTGTGGTCACAAATTTTTGTACAGAGGTAGGACTGAGTGCCATGAACAAGATGCAAAAAATCCTGACGGGAAGGGTATGAGCTTGTCTGTAAGTGGTTATGTTTAAAATTCATGTTTTAATGTTTTACTTGAATAAACTGAAGCTGCGTCATCTGTTGAAAATCTTCCCCCGTCACAAAATTAAACTATATTAAATTTTCTGTGAAACAAGTACCGTTATTTATTTATTTAGCGCTAGTAGTTTCTACGTGACTGTGTTGGGAAAAATTTTCAAGTTACTAAAAATCCAGTTTTAATGGTAAATAATTAATACTTAGTTAAAATTTTTGGAAATTTGTGGTAATTTTCTATGGGACCAAATTATTGACGTCTTCAGTTCTTAAGCTTACACACTACTAAATCTAACTTAAACTAACGTACGCTAAAGACATCACAGACACCCGTACCCGCGGGAGGACTCGAACCTGCGACGGGGGCAGCCGCGCAAACCGTGGCAAACATAAGATCGCACGGCTACCCGCGTGGATATTGTTAAATGATGTGAATTACACGCAATTACAAAATGGATGTATCATACCGAAGTGCACAGAGGCATATTCAGGAATCGTCTGTGTTCTTAGAGTGTAATTGGGTGAAGTAGGGGCGGGAGTTGGAAGTGTGAGTGAAAGTAGGTCGCCAGTCATATATGGTCATATGTGTCGTGTGTCACCCCTTACAGGTCTTAAAAGTGAATAGCATGGTGGCGATTCTGTACTCTCTATCTCTGCTCCACACCGTCACAAGAGGGGACTACAAGATGTTTCACAAAATTATACCGACATATTTGTTCCGTAAGGATGCGGTGGATGTGTGGTACGTGACTCCGCTCAGGGTAACTCACTGTAGGTGCTAGCAGTTCTTGAATGGAAGAGACGTATATAGTCTACTTGTACGCCGATATATGACGAGAAAATTTCAGTTACTTTCTGTTGGCCAATTAGTTCACCATTGACTATAATTTGATTTTGAGGCGCAACAGTATGCTGTCAACGATGAACACCAGCAGGGTTCCAGGTTTACCAATCGTATTACTTCCGCACCTTCCATTATAAGGACTACTGACAACGTCACACTTAGAAATTAAACACTTAAAGGGCACTGTGTATAAGAACGTATTTTACACAATAACTCTGTTAACATATTCAAATATGTACTCATTCAATGAACATACGTTAATTCCACTACATAAAGACGAGCACAAAGAAGTTATTTTGTATACCAGCATAAGAAAACTGGCCAGTAAATGACGGAGGTGTATAGCCTGCATACAGACTGAATAAAGAGCAGCACTCGTGGTAGGGAAAGTTGCCCTAGCTAGAACAGCCCAACAAACTGTTGTACAAGATGACTAAAATTCAGTTGTCTCGCAGTGTGGAACAGTGTGCAGAGAGAGACGTAGAATCCTTCCATATGCTTTCCTTGCGTTGATATTATTAGTTGCTCAAATCTCTTATTCTTGTAGTGTCAACAAACTCTTAGGAAAATGAACACTGCTTTGAGCATGCTGTACAGGCCCAACAAGTGATTCATAGCGCAAGCAGCGGAGCGTTCGGTATAACTTTCTGAATCGCCCTGCTGTTCCTTCCTGTGACGTAGTAGGGTAGAGATAGAGAGAGAGAGAGAGAGAGAGAAAGAGAGAGAGAGAGAGTAGGGAATTGTATTGTAGCTCTTCAGTTTACAGTCTTACGAACAGGGATGTCCATCGATATGCCGGCGACGTGCATCTCCTCATGCTAAGCAATTCAGCCTCCTACCTATCACCACACCCTGTCACAGCCCAAGAAAAGCTATTCACCCCTTAAAAAAGCGCTACTGCACTTTGATTTGGTACATCCATTTAAAATATATAACTAATCAACGCCGTTTAACAATAAACATGAATTTTGTACCACAAGTCATTATTTCAACAAATTACAGTTTTTCCATCGGCTGCAACACTAAAAATTTTTGTCATAGAGAAAATTGAATGGGACACTTTTTGTAGGAAATTTAATGTATTTTGATTGGTGGGTACGGAGAGACATCTTTGAATGACGCCTCGGATTTCTAGTTATCTAAGAAAAACAATAAACTCATCTTCAAACCCTCCACACCATCCAGCTCACATCCTAGAGGTCTGCATATTAAATCTATTGCTCTTGAGACTCTCTCCTACCAACGTACAAAAATTTTCAAGTATACCAATTTTTTCCTCAATCCGACAAGTTATGGTCTTTGTTGCTTGGGCTGAGAGCGAAGAACGTTCTCAGACACCATGCAGGACAATGTCGAAGCACAGAAATTTAATCAGGCCAATAATGCAAACGAAAACCCCATCAGCATTTATTAAACGCTAAGCACACAGCATGGTACGTCAAAATCCAAAATACTGCCCACAGATTTAGTAAAAGTATTTTCGTTGTTCGATCCCCAACTCGGATCACTGGAAATGATTGTTTTTCTGTTCGGTAATAAGTAACTAGTAGGCTTTAAATACTAGATAAATCTAAATACATCTGATCAACGTGTAAGGCCATAGTGTTCAGACGTAGTAGGTTACAGAGGATATGAAAAGCAAAGAATGTTAGCCTGACTAAGAAAAGACCAAGAGAAGAAGTTCATTGGTCACTTACGGTTCTGTACAGCGTCCCACCCAACGCTGGCCTTGTGCGTTCTTCTATCTGAAGACTGTTCTCGACAAGCAGTTAAGCTATTCAGTTAATGAGCTTGCCTCGCACAAGTATAAGCACTACAACACAGAGAACTGCACAAGAAAAATCTCGTAAGCTCAGACAATATGTCTACGAATCACGATTCGCAATCGCAATGTTGCCGGGCAACTGCTCTCGTCGTTATGTGCGATACATCATTGTTCACAAATTCGCCTCGGGTATTAGCTAATGAGTGACGACCGCTTCCGATTGTACCACAGCGCTTTATCAATCGTACGTAGTACCTAACTGGTATGCCACGATCATAATATCCCAGAACAACTGCAGTACAGATGTACCTCCCTGTTGACGTAGATCGTTTTTTAATGACCTATGGATTGATAGAGTGACTAGTTATGAATATGAACAGATACGAAACGTATGTATCATGTTAAGATTAGATAACACTGAACTTTTAGCTTGTCGATATATGTTTGAATCACACATTTACTACGAAATTATTGATATTTGTGGACCGGTGTTGTGAGTGAATCTGCGGCTGGGCTGTGCAGATACTTCTTTCAGATGCAGAAAAATACTAAGATGAAGTACGAATCGTTCGGGAGTCAAAAGAGACGACGAAAAAGAGGCGACAGTTTGAAAAGGTCACTTTAGTCCTAATACGCCCGATCGAACAGCTATTGTGCATAACATTAGGTGGTAGTACGAACGTCACAGACGTGATAGTTTGCCTCCAATTCCTACGTCGGTGCCGTATGTATAATATGAAGAGAACAATCAAAGAACGAGACAATTTCGTTAACTATGACGGGGAAATTACATATATGTGATGAAAATTTATGGAAAAGTGCGTTACATCCCGAATACTATGCCCGTATTAAAGTGAGACTTCACGAACTTTTGAAATTAATGTCAGAAGAGCAACAAAATGTGTTGCAACTTAATCATTTGTCATCAGCCGTACAGCAGTATTAGGAACTTATAATTACCAATTTTCAGAATCCAGAAATAGTTATGCAGCGAAAAGTAATATACCGTTAATCGCTTCCGCTACGATACAGCAGATAACACGTATGGTTGTCAAAATATACAACCAATGGATCAACTGCTAAACGTCGATTAATTTCGTTTAAAACTGGCATTTTATTCCAGGAGACATTCAAGGATGATACATCAAGTCCTTCACCATAAATCTTTTAAATATTTTCCAATTCAGTTTTTCACAATTTTCTGAAACGTGAAGAATTTAAGTAAACACCTATGTTTTCACTATTAATGGACCAAATCCGGTAACAGATATAATAAATGTCACTAATCAATAACTTGGTGTGAGCAAACATTAAAAATGATTCAGTTCAAAGAAGAGCAGACCGTTTTGCGCTATTGCGAAGTAAGAGTATGATACGGGAATTGGCTTGGCAGTTATTAAAACAAACGCATTTTTCGGTGCGACAGGATCTCTCATGAAATTTCGATCACCAGTCCTCCGCCGAATGCGAAATATTTGGTTGGCGCCCACCTACATAGGGAAGAATGATCAACATAAAAAATAAGACAGAGCTGAGCCCACCAGGAGAGATTTAAGTTTTCGTTTCTGTCGCGCAATTTTCAATGATATAATGATAAAGAAATAGCAAGAAGGTGGTTCTGTGAATGCTCTGTTTGTCACTTAAATGTGAAGTGCAGAATAATGGCGTAAATGTAGATACAGATGTGGTTGCTGTTTGGTGTTTTGCACCCCCTCCAGCAACAGTGTGCAAAATAAATTGTTCTGCAGTTGCAACTTTTGTGAAATTCCTCGTAACAGTGGATGAGTTTGTAATCTCTTTATGCACATTACTCTTTTCTGTTTTTTTTTTTTTCTATTCCACTTTTGTACTCAGGACAGTAGATCATGTTGATTCTGCGCTTATGGAAAACTTAACGACGACGTCTTCAGAAATAATAGGCAAACGACGAGAACTCGATTTTTAAAAAGGAAGCTGAATCTCTTTAACGCAGATAGTACTTTTGTGCATAGCTTATATTCTCCCCTTTTCTGCAACATAGCTTGTGTTGCATTCGACCTAATCGCTGTATGAACATCAACCTCAAACAAGGACAGTCATACTTTCAGCAGTTGTATACCAGAGACAGCTGGAACACTAAGGCAACAGATTTGCTGGTTTCCAGATAAATTTTGCAATTTTTTTTTTAGCTGACCGACTAACAGGGTATCGTAAGGGATTGAAACGCTTCTGATGAAAAGAGAAAAATATTCACTTTACTGAAAGAAATATTATCACAGCAAAATAAATGAAACTGATCTTTCAAGTGAAAACGACGTTTAATGACCAGTTAGTATTAATTCCGGTTAATGGTATACGAAAAGATACCATTCGGAACATTTCCACTTACTCCAGATTTCTTGCCAATCACCTTCGTATAGTTGCTACGTGATAAAGGAGAGTATACGAAATCGAAGTATAGTAAACTGCACAGGATCATGCGCTTCATTGCTACGTGTCACGTAAATATTTCCAGCATATTTCGTCCGAGATTCTCTAAATCTATTGGAAAGCATCATGTGAAAAACAAGAACAATGTTGCTCTGTATTGTCTTACCTCTTACCGTTCATACATCATGTAACGACCTGTATTTTTTGCTGTCGTATCATATAATACTGTGCAGTGTTGCCGGTTATATCCCTGTTCTCCAGTGTTGGGTAAATATCAATGGCTTGTTCTTCTGCTGGAGGCTATGGAGTCTCAGGGAATACCAGCCATTACTACTTGCCTTTAACAGCTACTATTACTGAGATTATCACCCTTTTCAACAGGTGTGAATGCTGGCAGCAGTATTTAATCGTCGTGGAACACTTGTTCTCTGGAATCATTAAGGCTCCATCGCTTGTTTCTGATTCATGTAGTTGATGAACAGTAAAACAAAATTCTATTTCTTCGTTGTTGTTGTTGTGGTCTTCGTAAGACCTTTCAATAGTGGAATTTTGCACTGGAATGAAGTTTACTGATCTTTCTTCGTTGTAAAAATACTCTACACTTCCCTTTGAATGTTCCAAGTCATTAGTATGTCAAAAAGATGGTCCATCGTCAGCACGAACAGGTATCTCTTTTCCATTTCCATTGCTGTATATCTAAAAAATCTTACTGCATTTCATCATAGTGTTTGGATATTTACAGATGTCACGGTCATTTTTTCTGGGAGAATACGAGCCGTTTGACAATAATAGGTAACATTTTGAATAACCACTTTGCAATTTCCCTTGTTGTGAGAATTCTGACTGTAAGTTTGTTTAAGAAAACCTTAAAATAATCTGTTTCGAGGATAGTGTGTTTTGAATTATTTGTCTGGAATCGTACGCAATTAAGGAGATGTAAGGCCGGCGTAAGCTCCAACGAAATCGCTTCGCACAAGCAGAGAAAATTCTGAAACATAACTTGAATAATAAACATGAAAATCAATTTCACGTTGGTTACAAAATAAGTAAACCAAGCTTTAATATTGCAGGAACATACAGATTCTCAGTTAAATGTATCAAATTATAGTATGTTTAAGAATAACAGTGAAAGTTCAATAACATTTATGGTAAATTACACGACTTAGTCTGTATTGAGAACATTGCTATTTCTCGTGAAGTTGCAAACCACGTACTGCTGGAATTAAAGTGTACATGGTTATAAGTCCGACCGAGTGGAATATCTATAGAATTTCCATACTGTTTTACGATACTGTTATAATGTCCAATGACGAAGCAGTGGCCGGGCTTGGACTGCTGCGTACCAGATGTTACAAACCGCGCCCCAGCACACGCTCGGTTCACGTGGTTAGCGTTCCCACAGGGACTTTCTCCAGAAGGCACTGCTATGGGACGCCTAAAGGTGCCCCTCTACCAGCCGATAGGAAAGCTGAAAGTCGTTAAGAGCAGGTCCAGCGGGAAGCATTCTGAAGTCACGGTCACGCCTTCAACCTCTCCTCCTGCCTAGGAGTGTTTCCTAGTTCCTCTCCTAGGACACTACACCCTCGGTCAGGCTGGAGCAGCCTCCTGACGCTGTAGCACACATCACCTGTATCCCTTAACTTAGCTTTAGGTCTTGGAGACAGTAAACTCCAGATGTGATAGTTAAATTTTCTTGTTATGGTTTTCACGTCGAGAAATCACCTAAACTGCCGGGCGCCCACATCCTGACTTGGCCATCACTACACAAACTGGTGTCGTTCCCTGCCTCAACGACCGTTTCTTAGCCCAGCAGCCACTACTTGTGCTCTATCCACGCCACACACGATGGTTCTGTGTCGCCTGTCCCAGTGAACTGCTCACTAAAACCGCTGGCATCGGGAACTGATGGCACTTATCATCATCACCGCGCCGTTCGATATGGTTCCATACCGACGCCGAAGCCGCCGGGTCCATTGTTGGTGATACAGCGATGCCATGCTGCTGATCTCACCGATGGCACCGCCATCATGCTTCTCCACTTGCAACTGGAAAGAAGTGGGCTATGTAAGTTCCCCTGCTATGTACACTTACTTCATATGGTAATTCTTCAAAGAGCTGCCGCCGACGGACGTTTCCCTGATAGGTTTCTAAGGTAGTTAGATGGTGAGAGATTCATCTCCTTTGTAACGTTTACGGTCTCTAACTGCTTGGCTTCCAATTCAGTAACCTTGCTTGACACGATCTCCGGGGTGAATGGGCTGCAGGAACGGCAGGAACTCGCTGTTGTCGGTATGCTGAGACAGATAATGCCACCCTGATCTAAGAGATAGAGTAGGTTCTCCATTGTTGTAATGTTTAGAAAATGACATTAACAGAACCCTTGATAGCAGTTATTTGTACCTGGGGTAATTTACGGAACCAGTGAAAGAAGTATCATCAGAAATAGTTCATCTTGGACAGATGGTGGCATTAGCATCACAAATCAGAAGTACAGAATACATTTCCTTAATGTCTTATTTCTTTCATTGTCTTACAACGATAGGCGACAGTGAAAGTGAAGTATCATACCAGACAAACCCATGAAAGTTGCATTGTATTATGTGAAATAATGTTTAAAAACCGTCTGATATGAATCACTTCATTTGAAGTCGTCTTAAAGTTTCACCCTGTGCCTTGCACGGAACTCATGTTGCTCATCGACACTCAAGGATTCTTATAGGTCAATGACAATATTTTGGAGAACGTGTACATTTCACAAACTCGTCAGCTAACTCTGGTGAAGAATGGATTCGTTCCCTATATATGCTTCACTTATCGTTCATTATTCCTAGAGCATAGTAAATTAATCATAGTGATCAGGTAAAACTTTTGTCGAAATTATCTGTCAGTGGATCTAAAACCCATCGACTGCAAGAGTTGAGAAATTGTCTCCTCACTGGATAAGCCCCGTCTCCAATGAACACAAAAGGCAACATACCAGATGTCTTTGCTACTGGAGACTCTGGCCGTGTATTTATCTCCCCTTCTTGCATCAAGACAAATACACTGCATTAATGGTATCTATTACCATTTTTTTCCTTCCCATAACATCAAAACTCGATTATAATGACTATTGTTTGAGGATCTGTAGCTGCTCGTAGGATGATTATAAACATTGTACAAGCATTTTGTGAGGGTTTAGACGAATGTGTTTTCTGTAATCATCACCGAATGGTTGTGGAAGGTTCTGTATGTTGTATGAATCATTTACAGTATGTAGAAAATTATCTTCAGAAGGCACTCATTCATATGTTGTGGCCGGAGCAATCCCATAACACTCTGATAATTGATTTCACAATCCTTACAGTGGTTATGAATCCTGCTGTGAATGTAAGAGCCCTGTCTTGAAATCTTCTTCTGGATTTCTAGCAACCGGTACCAATTCTCCTTTCACCAACTGTCGATGACCCTTAAAAAGTATATTATTCCGTTGACAAAAATCTGTTATACATGCTGACCATATGGTAACCTACTTTTCTCTTTGCATGCTTTCATTTGCCAAAATCTTTTTCTGAAATCTCAAATCTTTTATAAGATACAAATGTCTTATGAATATTTCATTCTTGCCCTATCGTCTGGACTTGCAGCAGTATGTAATGATCAGTTTTGTCTAGAACAGGGCGAGTTATAGATCCATTCCCATGTTTAAAGTATTTTTCGATATCTTAACTACATTTGGTATGCAGTAACATATGACATAAGGTGCAGCAAGTGTAAACTCATAGCGACCTCCATTTTTCATTGTAAACTGTTCGATTTTGTTGCTGTAGTTTGCTTAATTTTGAAATATCACAAGAACTACGACTATTAACGAAATGATAAGCAGTTTAGCAGTTGAAGTGCGCCAGGATCAATTAGTTTCCAAGTAGTTTCTTTCAAATCGTTGGTGAAGATTAAAGACCGCCCACTTTGTGGGTTTGGCGTCCATGCAGTCAAGCGAACCTGCCTGCTTCTGCTCCACTCCCTGGTGCCAGTCTATCTGGCGGCTAAGCTGCGCTGCGGCAACCGGGCTGCGTGCAGATCAGCTTCTCTCTGTTGTCCCTCTCCTCTATAATCTGGGACCTAGTCATGGCACTGATGTGACGCGTATACGCGAGTCGTATCGAATCAGTAGAGTAAGATGGGTAGATGTTGTGATGTGATACAACAGCAGAAAAACAGCTATCACGTGCGGGGATGCCCATGGCTACACCATGAATGAAGTCCAAGTAGACGGACCATCGTGTCTACAGAGTATTGTACACCACGTGTATCTAGCCGACAAGGATCTTACGTCAGTTGAAAGTAGCCTGTTGGTGAGTATTAGCTACCTGATCTGATACCAGAACACCACTTTCAACGGATGGGAACCATCACTGGTTATTTCTCACAGTATCTTCTGGGACCACTATCCACAATGGATCTCATTTAGGATCAAATTTCCATGCTTAAGGTTTGCAAACATGTAGTTTCACTACTTGTGCGCACAACAAATGACACAGGGATGGAAACATGATGAATTGGAAACGTGCTGTAACATACAGAACTTCATACCTTGAACAAGAACTTTCTTTTTTTTAGAGAAATTATTAAAAATTTTTCCTGAAAGGGTATCATTAACAACAGCACATCAACCACCAGGAATAAATTTATGGCAACATAGGTCAGAAGACGTTCGCTAAATTATAACCTCAATTTTCTTACTAAATTTTAATCTCAATTTTGCACATGTTTAAACAAAACACAAACCGTAACAGAATATCTGTGCAGATTATAATAGCTCCTGTAGGTCACATATGTTAATGGCCTAATATTTGAAATACCAGCCGCTCTTTCATCGTGTTCAATATAAATCGCCCATTCATTCAAGAAACAAGATATAAGACTTTGTACCTATAATTTTTGACAGAATCAGGTGGTACAAGAGTGATGGGGGCGTTATGTGACAAAAACTGAATTAGAAAAAAAAATCATTCACATCTTTTGACACACACACACACACAGAGAGAGAGAGAGAGAGAGAGAGATATGGAGACACACACATTCACGCACACACAGTTCCACTCACACACACACACACACACACACACACACACACACACACACACACACACACACACACATACACATATACATACACATAAAGCTAGAGAAAAGAATTCTTATACCATTACATGGGTAGCCACGAGTTTACAAAAATATGTTAAGTATCTTAAAAATCGAGTTTTGCACAAATAAAGACATATTATGTAGACATATGAATATTCATGCAGCGTGGAATTCTGCTTTCTGTTCACTGAATGAGCAGGTTTAGGTGCTGACTCACACAAGAGAAACATGTGCACAACTCTCCTCAGAAGCTTGACAACGTAAAAAAGCAGTGACAGTGTCGAAATTCATATTGAGTTTCCTTATCGCTGTTATCACTTAGCAAAAGGAATGGGAATCATAAAGCGGCAGCTTTAATTGAATCGACTTGTGAACACATGTGGTGAACAAGAAGAAAACCATATCTTTCGTGAAGATTCACAGGATTTAACTGCATATCTAACCAAATACGTTATTAAGTAAGTGCTGAAAGAATATACACCTGAAATTTTCTGGGAAAGCAAATGGCATTGGTCTCATCAACAACACGAGGGAAGCTTCTCAACAATGACACAACTTTTAAGATGACACAAGACCAACAAAATTAGCCAGCGGTCACAAGAATTAACAATGGAAAGTTTAAGGCGATAATTGTAATTATCACTTCCATATCATGTGTATACCTCGTGATGTAACAAAATAAATGTGAGGTTGTTACTCAATGGAAAAGTGGGAAATTGAGATTTCGCTTACTGTTTTATCATTCACAATTGGCGTAACAATCATGGATTGACAATTGTCATAAAATATTGCATTATGAAATGTGAATAGTTTTTACTTACAGTTTCGCGTGGCTTGAAGTAGTCACAGCTAACGTGCTATTGAGTAAGAAATTGCGTTATCGTCTTTCTAATTACTTCATGATCGTAGGTACGATCATACCCGGTCGTGAAGTTATTGTTATGACAAAACAATTGCCTAAGGAACCAGAAAGTTCTTATGGGCGCAAAAACAACTGTAACATCACACAAAAGGGAAATTCAATATTAAAGCTGATGCAAGAAGACGATAAAACAGTTTTCTTTTTATCAATGTAACACGCACATTGGACTGCTGATATTGGTGTCTGTAATCTTAGAAAAATACATAATTAAAATGAAAATAATACTGAGGAGATGATAGGAATGAGCACTGCTAAATGATTCAGTATTCCCAGAACAAATATTTATTGTAACTAAAACATATATCGTACCTTAAGCTTAGTACTACAATGACAGTAGATTTTTATGTCCGTTTCATGTCCATTGAGCGCTCTTTTATATAGCCACTGTCCTCTTTGAGTTGCTGGTGCGTCGTCACGTTATAACAGTTCTTCTTTCTACACTTCACGTTTTTATACATTTAGTAAAAATTAGATCAGACTGCCACAAATCTGCGTCCGTCTTACTTAAGAAAAACAGTACAAGTGTTTAGCGCTCAAGGCTTCATTCGTTCTCCAGCGAACAAAATAGTGAAGGATCGCATATCTATCCGTATTCCTCTGTTTATATTGCTGCCCAAAGACGACGAATTACATTATCTAGGAAATTCCACCGTCGCTATGCCACGCCTTGTTATACATTAATCATTCTTTATAAACAAGTATTTGTCTTCTGGCTGAAAGTAATAACTATTTGCTGTTTTAATGAAGTAAAAAATAGCGAATGTCACAACCTATGAGTGGACCTAAGGGAAAGCCATAGCACGTGTACGACTTACAAACACAAGACCAATTGCTTCTACGGAACAGATGAGTGTCACGAGAATTTAACAGCGGAATAAACCCTTTATTAACTAGTAACACCCACAATGAAATTAGCTTGGGGCTAAATTTAGGCAGTCACATTGAAACTATTCTCCTACTTGTCATAGGGCAGGTTCAACGTCAAGATCGCTCAGACTGAGGAATTCTGATATACCTGCTCCTCAAAACGAAAAGAAGTGCTCGCTGAAACAAGCAGTTCATACTCAACATCCTCACTTTAGCAAACAAATCCCTTGTGACAGCCCAATCACATTTATCACTTTTGCCATAATGAGTGAAACTGACATAACCTAGCAAAGTACCTTTCTCTGAAGCAGGCCTGGGGGAATGAGGTGCTGTATCTGGATAGTCACAAGGAAGGCTGTACAATGGCGGCTGCTCAAGGCCCCCCCCCCCCCCCCCAAACCCTACTTGTGCTGGGCTGCTGGTTCGCAGAAGTGTTGTGGCTACACGCTGGACGGTTTTCTTTTTCTGTGAGGTGGAATGGGCCTTGGAAGCTATAGCAGGTTGATAACAAATTTCCTCATCTTTTTGGTGCGATGAATCTGAATTCCTTGTCGGAGGTTGCAATCAAGCAACACAGAAATACTACCATGTTCAGAGTGGGAAAGATCCACCTTCTAACTGTCTGAATTATGTCAGCAAATCAGAAGTATCATCAGTATAAGCGCTGATGCCTGAACGTCTGAACCAATGAGTGGCGACACAGTGTATGCAGTGCACTGACATCTAACCATCTAAGGTGCATACTGTAAGTGCTAGGGAAAGCTTTTGCAAGGATTCCCCTGTGTTGCAGCGTAATGAGAGGAATTCTTGGTCATCACTGTGGCGATATCTGTGAATCTGCTAACCCCCCAAGCTGCAGTTTTCTGGAAACACAGATGGTGTGGAGACGTGTGACCTAGACGTCACATCGAGAGAGAGAAAGAATGACAGAGAGAGAGAGACAGAGACCTGGCCACATCTGATGCAGTTTTCGGTGAATCGATCGAGTAAGTTTCTCTTCTCTGAGCTAGTGCAGCATTTTCTCAGACATCTTATAATTCGCACTGTCAATTACGCAACCGTTGTTAAGTTTCCAGTGTCTCAGCTTATTTGGATCTTGGATCCTGTTTTAACTTGTGCTTGTAAGCAGCACAGGTTTTGGGAGAACTGTGTGTCTTAGTGAGCTTTTCTCAGGCAATCACTCATGGTATTTCTGAAAACATAAATGCGGATGCCACTGTGGAATTAGAATTGTTAGATTTTTCTGTTGTAGGGAAATTTGTTTCTTTTATGATGCTCAAATAAGTAACCTATGATAGAGTCATTCCTAGTAAATGTTTACCTAATTGTGATTCAAATGAAAGAAAACGGACAGTGTTTTCAAAGAATGATTCGAAATTCGTTTTTCTACGCTTTTCTTACTCCTACAACAGATTATGCCAGATGACACACAAATAATAAATATGACCGATTTCCTCTACGTAAGTGAATTGTGTATACATTATGGTTGTGTTCAGTTACGAAACAGAAGCCAATACATGGAACAGTTTATTTGTGGAGTAGTTTTAGTGTATTTTACATGACAATAGGTTGGTGAGAAGTTCTCTCATTTATACGAGTATTTACAAGTTTAATAGTCACAAAGCATTTTCAGTTACTATGATTAGCAATTTTCTATGTTAAAGACATATCAGGCTTACACCAGTCAGACTATCGTTTTGTGTCGAGCGTGCGAGAGTGGGCGGCAGGCAGCACTCTCTAGTGACGAGTCCTGGCGCATCACGCACTCACATTACAACTTAACACTCTCTGGCTGCCGTCACGATGTTAAAGCAAAAACTTACCGTGGCGTGCATTCTGGATACAGACAAGCGTCTTATTTTCTCTCGTCTCCATCTCAAGTTGGTAGAACTGCCATGGTGTTCTACAGTTTACAGCCAACTGCGAAAGTTTCTAAACTAATACCAGTCGCACATTCTTGCTTACGCAGGCATGCCCTGTTTCGCATAGCTACCTCACGATTTGTTGGATTTGTTCCATTCTCGCTTTTCCTCTACAGTTCTTACGCTTTACATCTTCCTCTAGTACCATACATGTTGTTTCCTGACATTTAAATGAATACCCTGTCATCACGCCCCGTCTTGTTTTCAGCGTTTTCCAAATATTTCTGTCCTCGGCGATTCTGCGGAGGACATCCCTGTTTCTTACTGTAGCAGTTCACCTAATTTTCAGCAGCCTCTGTTGCATCATATAGCAGACTCTTCCAATCTCTTCTTCTCAGCACCCCCCACAGACCTTGACTTACTTCCCTAAATTATCTGCTCCAGATGTACATTCTCAGAAAATAATTTCTTAAATTAATGCCAATATTTGTTTCTCGTAGACTTCTTTTGGCCAGGAACTCATTCTTTTCCTCTGCTTGTCTGAATTTTATATCATACTTGTTTCGTCTTATATACGTCATTTTCCTTCCGAGATTACAAGCTTCCTTCTCTTCATCTGCTTTGTGGCCCTGGGTTTTATTATTAAATTTATCTCTATTTTCATTTAAGGTAAACCTCATGGCCTTCGTCCTTCTTCGTTCTACTTTTCCATTGAAGGTAGCAATTTCATCAGCGAATAGTGTCATTGAAGTCCTTTCACCCAGAATGTTATTCGCACTTTTGAATATGCAAACACCAAAAAAAGATTTTCATCACCCAGGTTACCAGAACTCCTGAAGATAGGCGTTGACTGTGGATGTTGTATCACAGACACAGTCCGTTTGACTATACACAGATGTCACTAACCCTGCCCCAAGATGTAAACAACCATGCATGAGCAACACCTATTAGATGGAGGGGTCCGACAGCCGATCTGTTCCAGTCATTCCATCAGGAAGGATGTACACGCCTCGTGTTGTCTGTAGTTTAACCGTGCCTAGATGGTCAATACCGCGGTTCAATCGCGTCCGCATTGTAACTTGGTGCCAGGACGGGCTCTCAACAAGCAAAGTGTCCAGGGCTCTCAGAGTGTACGAAAGTGATGTTGTTCGGACATGGAGGACATACAGAGAGATAGGAACTGTTGATGACATGCCTCGCTCAGGCCACCCAAGGGATACTACTGCAGTGTATGACCGCTGCCTACGGATTATGACTCGGTAGAACCCTGACAGCAACGCCACCATGTTGAATAACGCTATTGGTGCAGCCACAGGACGTCGTGTTACGACTCAAACTGTACACAATAGGCAGCATGGTGCGCAATTTCACTTCCGACGTCCATGGCGAGATCCATCAATCCAACGACGACACCATGCAGCGCGGTACAGAAAGGCCCAGCAACATGCCGAATTGACCGCTCAGGATTGGCTTCACGTTCTCTTCACCCATGAGTGTCGCATATGCCTTCAACCAGACAATCGTCGGAACGTGTTTGGAGGCAACCCGGTAAGGCTGAACGCCTTAGACACACTATCGAGCCAGTGTAGTAAGTGGGAGGTTCCCTGGTGTTTTGGGGTGGCATGATGTGGGGCGACGTACGCCGCTGGTGGTCATGGAAGGCGCCGTAACGGCTGTACGATATGTGAATGCCATCCTTCGACCGCTAGTGCAACCGTATCGGCAGCACTTTGGCGAGGCATTCGTCTTCATGGACGACAATCCACGCCCCTATCGCGCACTTCGTGTGAATTACTTCCTGCAGGATAACGATATCGCTCGACTAGAGTGGGCAGCATGATCTCCAGACATTAACGCTACCGAATTATGCCTGGGATATTTTGAAAAAGGGCTGTTCATGGACGACGTGAACCACCAACCACTCTGAGGGACCTACTCCGAGTCGGCGTTGAGGAGTGGGACAATCTGGGCCAACAGTGCCTTGATGAACTTATGGATAGTATGGCACGATGAGTACAGGCATGCATTAATGCAAGAGGGCGTACTAC
Source organism: Schistocerca americana (assembly GCF_021461395.2). Classification (NCBI taxonomy): domain Eukaryota; kingdom Metazoa; phylum Arthropoda; class Insecta; order Orthoptera; family Acrididae; genus Schistocerca; species Schistocerca americana. The sequence goes on from NC_060120.1 coordinate 854,964,923, forward strand.
TGGTTTTTAGAGTAACCGGTGTGTACAGCAATCTGGACCACCACCTCTGAAGGGCTCGGTGTATGGTGGTACAACATGTAATATGTGGTTTTCATCAGTAATAAATAAGGCTGAAATAATGTTCATGTTGATCTCTATTCCAATTTTCTGTACACGTTCCGGAGCTCTCGGAAGCGAAGTGATGTAGAACTTTTTTGATGTCTGTATTTTTATTTCCGACATTTCTTATTCGATGTACAGAGAACAATAGAGGAGAAGCCTTACACCCTTTTCTGTCATCATTTCTAAAGCGATTACTTCGTCGTCTATTTTTTTAATGTTGTTGCTTATTAGTTCTTAAATATGTTGTACATTATCTGGCTGTTCCTATTGCTTACACCTAGTTTACCGAGAATTTTGAGCATCTCTCGTTTTTTACACGTAATCGTTTTCATGTTTTATAAATTCTTAAAACCACTGTAAAACATAACTGTAGGACTGCCTGTCTTATACCTTACTCTTTCTTGAAGTCAGACTGGTCAATAACAGAACCTCAATTTTCTTCATTTCTCCTTTTATTAATCTCGACAGCAACATTGATGGATGATCTGCTAACACGATTGTACGTTAGCTTTCACCCTTGCTATATTAATTTTTTTCGGAAGTCGGATGGCATATTTCGAGAGTCATGTGGTCTACAACCGACTTGAATAGTTGTTTGTTACTTCCACCAATGATTTCAGACATTTCGAAGGAATGTTACATACGCTTTCAGCGTTATTTGACCACAAGTCTTCTAGATGTCTGGTAAGCTCTGACTGAAGTCATGAGACAGTTCCTCATCGTCTCAGAGACCTTCAATGTATTCTTTCTAGCTATCCATTCAGACCTATGACGTTTAACAGTAAAAATCCTCTTACACCACTTATTTTGCCTAGTTAGCATTTAATGTCATGAAATGCAGCTTCTACTGTTTTATTCTGAATCTGTTCTGGCGACCGTTTGTCACTCTGTTTCTTCACATTTTTCGTGGATGAAAACTCTATCTAGCGCTCGGTACGTGCAGAATGTAGTTAGACAAGTTATTATATCCTTGAGATGATGTCGTGTTCCAAAAGTGTTATGCTCACCCACATGTACCTCCCGAAACTCATCGTGCTCTGCGAGTCGTGCAGAAACTTCTCTGGCCAGCACGACTTGTCTCCAATCGAGCATATGTGGGATACTATGGAATGTGACTCGTCAGCTAGCAAGTCTGACAGAACTTTGTGAATAGGTCGAACAGGCGTGCCACAACGTGTCTCAGGACTGTATTCTCCTTTTGTTCTATCGACTTCATGGCAGATTCGGAGCCTACATTGCCGCCAGTGGAGGCTACACCATGCACTAGTATGGGTGTTTCAGCATTGGTCAACAACTGGTACCTCAGAACCGCTTGTGATATTTATCTGTAAATGTAATCATTTCGTGAACTCCTTGCGCAACACTAAATCTCGAGAGAACTGGACACCTCCAAAAGGGTGTACTAATTTATTTTCGGCTGTTTAGCCTCCTGATTTCCTGTTGAGCTCGTAAATAGCACGAGAGAGAAACGACTATAAGTATGCTTCGATACGAGCTTAATTTCTCTTATCCTGTTTTCGTGGTCCTTACCAGAAATGTACATTGGTAGTAATAGAATCCTTCTGAAGTCAGCTTCAAGTGCCGGTTCTCTAAATACATAGTGTTCCTCGAAAATAACGTAGCTGTCTTTCCAGGGATTCCCATTTGAGTTTCAAAGGCTTCTCCATAACACTTACCGTGACAAATCTAGACCACTCTTCTGAACTACTTCGATGCCTGCTTTTAATCCCACCTGGTGCAGATCCCAAACACACGATCCATAGGAATGGGACGCACTAGCGTCCTATATGCATTCCTGAAATTCTTCCAATAAACAGAAGTCCATCATTTGCTTTCCCTACTATAGTTCTCCATTTCATATCGCTTTGAAACGCAGGTATGTAATTGATTCGATTGTGTTAAGCAGGACACTACTAATGTTGTATTCGAACATTACGGGTTTGTTTTTCCTACTCATCTATACTAACTTAAATTTTTCTGCATTTAGAGCTAACTATCATTCATCATAAAACGATGGCACCTTTCAATACGCCACAGAATCGTCAGCAAATAGTCGCAGATTGCTGTTCACCCTGTCCACCAGATCATTTGTGTATATAGTGAATAATACCGGTCATTTCGCACTCTCCTGCAGCCCTCCCATGTCTCTCATGAACACTCAACGTCGAAGGCGACGTACTTGGTTCTATTACTTTATAAAAATCCAATCCACTCCCATATATCTGGAAACATATTCCGTGTTCTCGTACCTATCTTAACAATTTCTTGTGGGGCACCGTATCCAATGCTTCTCGGAATTCCAGGAATATGGAATTTCCCGTTGCCACTCTTCCATAGTTTGCAAGCTGTCATGGAGCTATGCTTTCTAAAACGTATTGATGATCCGTGGACATAAACTTGTCTGTCTCTAGTACATTTATTGCACTCGAACTCAGAATATGTTCAAGAATTCTGCAGGAGAGCTGATGTTAAGAATATTTGTAATTTTGAGGGTCTGTTCCTTTATTCTTCTTATAAACAGCCGTCAGTAACTTTATGTAGTATCAAGCACTGATACCACCCCACGGGTGTCATAGCAACCGATTTGCAAGTTTCCGCCTGACGGCGATAGCGGTCGCTGGGGATCTGCCGGATCCAGTGCGGCGAGCGCATCGGCTGAGGCACGCTGACAGCAGCTCAGGACATTGAATGCCCTCTGCCGCCGCGATGGAGGACCGGCGGGAGCCACTCAACCCACTTATCTGGGAGCTTCATTGCTGTGACAACTTCGTTCGTGCTCAGTGGAGGGAGCCCGATCCTGTTTGATATTGAATGAGCTGCACTATAATCCTTGCTGAATTATACAATGAAACTTCGTACACTACGAGAAATAAATGTGTTTGTTGTGTTGACACGTATGTTTTGGTTTAGTGACGGGGCCCACTTTCATTTGGATAGTTTCGTCAATAAGCAAAATCGGTGCAATTGGGGGACTGAGAATCCACATTTCGCGACCCAGAAGTCTCTTCACCCTCAACACATGACTGTGTGGTATGCAATGTCCACTCACGAAATAATCGGTGCGATATTCCTTGATGGTTCGCTGACTACCGAACAGTATGTGAAAAATTTGCAACATGATTTCATCCCCATAATCCAAAGCGACTTTTATTTCGACAAAATGTGTTTCATGCAAGACGGAGATCGACACCATCGAAGCAGGAGAGTGAGGTCCTCGAGGAGAATTTTGTGGACCGCATTTTGGCTCTGGGGTACACAGAAGACTCTGGCATGGGCCTCTATTGGCCGCTATATTATCTGGATCTGAACATATGCGACTCCTTCTTGTGGGGATATATTAAACACAAGGTATAGAGCTATAATCCCAAAACCATCGATTAGCTGAAAACAGCCATTCAAGAGGTCATCGGCAGCATCGATGTATCGAAACTTCAGCGGCTCATGCAAAATTTCGCTATTCGTCTGTGCAACAGCGTCGCCAGTGATTTCAGGCATATCGACCAAGTCACAACCGAAATCCGAATATTTTTAGAGACATTAACATGTTGAATAAAGTGTCTGTACGCCGTAGTTTGAACTAATTAAAGTTTTTTCCATATACTTCGCTAATTGTCAATCTCTATATTAAATTTTCCTCAGAAACTACTCTGTGTGAGCAAAAGTATCTGGACACCACTAAAAACATACGTTCTTCGTATTAGGTGCATTTTACTGCCACCTACTGCACAGGTACTCCATATCAGTGACATCAGTAGTCATTAGACACCGTGAGAGAGCACAATAGGGCGCTCCACGGAACTCACGGACATCGAACTTGGTCGGGTGATAGGGTGTCACTTGTGTCATATATCTGTACGCGACAATTCTACACTCCTAAACATCCCTAACTCCACTCTTTTCGATGTGATAGTGAAGTGGAAACGTGAAGCGACACGTACAACACAAAAGCATACAGGCCGAACTAGTCTGTTGACTAACAGACTGCCGACAGGCTCGTAGTGTGTAATAGGCAGACATCTATCCAGACCATCACACAGGAATTCCAAACATCATTTGGATCCACTGCATGTACTAAGACAGGCGGGAGGTGAGATAACTTGTATTTCATGGTCGAGCAGCTGCGTATGTGCCATACATCACGCCGGTAAATGCCAAACGACGCCTAGCTTGTTGTAAGAGGCGTGGAAAAACGATGTGTGGAATCACGGTACACTATATGACAATCCGATGGCAGGGTTAGGATATGGTAAATGCCTCGTGAACGTCATCTGCCAGCGTGTGTAGTGCCAGAAGTAAAATTCGGCGAAGGTAGTGTTATGATGTGGTCGTGGTTTTCATGGAGGGGGCTTGTACCCCTTCTTGTTTTGCGTGGTACTATCACAGCACAGGCCTACATTGATGTTTTAAGTACCTTCTTGCTTCCCACTGTTGAAGAGCAATTCGGAGCTGGCGACTGCATCTTTCAACACCCTCTAGCACCTGTGCATAGTGCACGGCCCGTGGCGGAGTGATTACAAGACAATAACTTCCCTTTAATGGACTGACCTTCACAAAGTCCTGACCTGAATCCTATAGAAAACTTGTGGGATGTTTTCGTGCCAGGCCTCACCGCCGATGTCAGTACCCCTCCAAAGTCCCGCCCTCCGTGAAGAATGGGCTGCCATTCCCAAGAAACCTTCCAGCACCTGATTGAACGTATGCCAATGAGAGTGGAAGCTGTCATCAAGGGTGAGGGTGGGCCAACAGCATATTGAATTCCAGAATTACCGATGGAGGACGCCACGAAGTCATTTTCAGCTAGGTGTCCGGTTACTTTTGATCTCATATTGCAGCAAGATATTTCTAAAAAATTTTCTCTGTATATTCTGTTTGCATATAGTAAGATTTTCTCATGAGTTTTTTGGTTATATAGAACATGAATATTTAAATAATTTTTAAATCATAATTCTGTAAGTATAAGACACAAAGATATAAAAAGAAATTGGATAGCGATATGCACATATACAAGTCAGCAGCTCCGCGTACACAGGGTGGAAAAGATCTGCACATTTGTGGAGCTATCACTTGTAATCAAGTGATTCATGTGAAAAGGTTTCCAACATGATTATGGAAGAGCGGAAGGAATTAACAGAGTTTGAACGTGGACTCATTCTGTGGCTAGACGCATGGGACATTCCATTGCGGAAATAGTTACTGGGTTCAACATTCCTATAATAATAGCGCCGAGAGTGTGCCGAGAATATCAAATCTCAGGCATTACTTCTCCCGATGGTAAACACAGTGGCCGACGGATTTTACTTAACGGCCGAAAGCAGAAGCGTTTGTATAGAGCTGTCAGTGTTAAAGGACAAGCAACACTACGTGAAATAAACGAAGATATTAAGGGGGAGGGGGGGCATGTGTAAGACGAATAAATCCGGTACGACAGTGCGGCCAAAATTGGCGTCAGTGTGCTATGGGAGCATATGGCATCGCTATCGACCTTCAACGACAGTGAAAGCGCTATATGGGCTCTTAGGATTGTAATAAGCATGATCTTCGTCTCGTAGTATATAAGAAAAGAATTTTTGTTTCTTTGTGCTCTGCTTCTCTTTCGTCTTCTTGGTTTTGACGTCCCAGCTGAAGGTCGCATATAGATCTCGGTCTGTAATTAACTTAACTGTATATAGTGTATTTATAACTTTTGTTAAATATATTTGTCAGTATCTAATGCAGCATGTTTGGCTAACTAGAGATAAAGAAACTGTCGTGTGACTAGGGTCTCCCGTCGGATAGACCGTTCGCCGGGAGCAAGTCTTTCGATTTGACGCCGTTTCGGCGACTTGCGCGTCGATGGTGATGAAATGATGATGATTAGGACACCACAACACCAAGTCCCTGAGCGGAGAAAATCTCCCACCCAGCGGGGAATCGAACCCGAGCCCTTAGGACTTTCATTCTGTTGCTCTGGCCACTCAGCTATCTGTGGCGGACAACTAGAGATCATTTGCAGCATTTCGTGGACTTCATGTTCCCAAAACTTACGAAATTTTAATGGATGACAAAACGCCATGTCACTGGGTCGTAATTATTCGTGATTGGTTTCAAGAACATTCTGGAAAGTTCTAACGAATGCATGCCGAGCGTGAGTTTCCGCGGAAATGCGAAATATTAATTAAATAAATAATCAGTGACAAATAAATAAAGCCTATGGCACACAACTGCAGCGCTGTGTTGCTGATAAAACAAAAGCACAATTACGTTACTCTTATGCTTGATTAAGAAAGAGAGAGCTCAGGTTGAAGTGGTGCGAGAAGCACGTATTTTATTTTATTGTCTGGCACACCGCCATATTTCATGTTATAGAAGAATACTGCGAGTTGCAACCACACTAGGCACTCGATTCTGTAAAGAATTTATATTTATAAAAGTAAGTAGGATTATGAACTGTAGGCTTATTCATTGAATATATCTGATTTAACTAACTGTGTAACTTTTTTATGTTTAGTAGAGAATCACCTCTGTACGACGTATTGGCATGGCTGGCAAATTATTGTAATATTGAGAATTTAGATTATGAGTCCGCACCTACCGCAGCTGTCTTTGGAAACGATTTAATTACGAAGTCCGATTATTCAGTTTTATTTCACGGTCAACTACGAGTAACATTGCCTTTACGAAAAAGCCATTGTCAAGCGTCTGATAACGAATAATCAAACGTCCACGTTCCAGATAAGCGAACACAATTGCAATCACAATCACCATCATACAGATAGAATAAGTAACATATTTAAAATAACAATATATATATTTTATTTATTTATTTTATTTATTTTATATTGGCGACTGCGTGTCGGACTTGTTATTTTGTCATTTGTTACATTGTTCTCTTTGTTTCATGTAAAAAATCAACTTTCTGGACCTGGACGTCAATGTATGAGAGATAACAAAATCTGAAGATATTTTCCAATTCTGAAATTTTGCGGGAAGACGCAATGAAACTTCCAGCAAAATAAGGTAAGACGCAGCATCTTTGCATTAGCAGGCTTGACCAGACGTATAATTCAGTGTATTAGCTTTTCAGTAAATTCTGTAGTGTTTCTTTTCCGCATAACAGTTTCAGTGATAAATTTCATTCTTAGTACTTTTCCCTAAACAATAACGTATGCAACAATACCAATACACGAGTGTACAATATGGCCGACTTCTGTACGATATCATGTAACATGGCTAGCAGCCATTACCAATAATCTCAAATTCAGTTTATATTTTTAAATTAACAGACAGCTATTGTTGCTACGAGCGATTCATGCTCAACTACATTTTATTTTAAAATCAGTGTCAAAAATTTTCTTGAAACATATATCACGTGTGGCATGGTAATAACTAGAAATCAATACGCAAAAATGGAACAGCAAAGACGTACTATTCAGACGCAATCCGACTCGGACGTGAGACAAGTGTTAGAAAATGACTTTACGACAGCAACCGGTAGTGACGATTCATCAAACATTGACGCAAGTGTTGACGAAAATTTTGACGATAGGCCGTCCACTACAAAAATTTCAAAATCTCAATCAGAGCCCATGTTAATGCATGACGTCACGTCTAATGACGTGGCGGGGGCAGAGACCTTGCAAACGGTAAACATTGCTGACATGTTACAAATGCTAATGAAACAAAACGCCGAAAACATGGCAACCTTAAAGGCACAATTAGAGACACAAAATGAACAGTTAAAAACACAAAATGACGAAATCAAATCTGATCTCATAGCAATCAAGATAGGTAATGACACTTTATGTAAGCGTGTGGAACTTATAGACGCCACACTGACCAAACAGATGACCGAACTCAGTACTAAATTTTCCCAGCTCAATACGAGACAAGAAAAGACTACAACTGACGTAGCACTTTTACAGACACAAGTAAAAAACCTTAATGTCACGTGTGAAGTTCTTACTGAACAAATTCAAACATGTCCTTCAGTACATGACAACCTTGAAAAACGAATTACTGACGTACAGAATAAATTTGACAATGTTGAACAACACCTGACTGACATCTTACAATCAGATGCCACAGCTCATTTTCAAAATATTAATAAAGAATTTCATGATTGGGTTGAGAACAAAGACAAACATTTTGATAGATGCTTACGTGAAAATTTACCAACAATTGTGCACGACTCCGTAGCGCAATACATTACTAATAACAAACAGCTGATCAGTGACGCAGTACAATCCGTCACTGCACCCATGAGACAATTCACCGATCAACTACAGTCTGAATGTAACGAAAATATCAGTCAAAATGTACAGTTCAGAAACCAATATACATTCGAGTATGATACACACATTCCGTACACGACAAATACACAAGAACAAAACACACCACGACTACAACACACACCACGATGTGGAAACACAAACACAAGCTATTATCATGGTAAACCACAGCAACATTATCGTAATTACTCGCCAGCTGAACATACCAGTAATTACAGTGGAATAAATCCATATCACAATGCGAAGGAAGATGAAAGCTTAATGAAACACAGGCAATTTCAGATTTTTATCCCAGAAAAACGAACCATTCATCCGGTGATTTTTCATATATTGCCGGTTACATCCAAGGCGATGCAGCTGTCTGGGCATACAGTCAAGCTGACGTATGTACCACGTACAGTGAGTTTGAGCGTGCTTTTCTGAACAAATTCTGGTCGCAATTCGTCCAGGAGCGACTCAGAAGACAAATTTTAGAACCTGAAACTTTTAACAGTAAAAATGGTAACTTACGCAGATATTTTGAAAAATACTTGAACATGGGACATTTTTTAGACGAACCAGTCGCAACGCGTGATATACTCCGTGCGTTGAAGGCCAAATTGCCTTTCAACATTAAAGAAAAACTCCTACATATCCCGGATGACGATTCAGATTATTTTTTAACAGCTTTAGATTCGGTTGACATGTTACTTGAAGATCAGCGCTTCGCACGGCAAAACAGCAGCCACAATGTTTACACTAGTGGTATGCAAAACATGCAGGCTTGCCAACACAATTCTGGCGCGCCCACAGTTGGATACGCGGCACAACAAAAACAGCAAACTCACATGCCGTCTCAGTACGGAAATCAAAATCAACACGCGTAGTCCAATACAAACAATAGTTACAACAGTAATAACATTTCATGCGGCAATCCATACAAAAGGCACCGCGGTAATAACTACAACGGTAACAACGGATGCAAAGGTAATAACAAAAACACAAACAGAAATAGAAATAATAATAACTACGAGCCAAGACAGCATCAAGGTTGGACTCGTAACGATCAGTACTTTCATTCAAACTCTGCTTTACCACAGCGGCCACCAGGTCAAAATTGGAGCATACCTTACGACCGACAGGTAAGTTATAATGCGCAACAGCAACAACAACCGCAAAAGTTTGGAGATCATAATAGGCAATATCCGAATGTGGATATAATAGAAATGACACCTGATGCACAACCTCAATCTGTGTCAGTACCTAGTACAAATGCTAATCCAACAAACTAGAAACAGTCACTACTTTGCCCCAGGTCGTGGCTGAAGAATTCTTGGGGGGCGACTTCAATGTTAATCAGTTATTTGACACCACCCTTGAACAACAGAATAATGATATGCCGAGTAATTCTAAACAAAAACTACCTGTTTTATTTATAAGATACAACCACAATAACAATATATCAGATGAACTTTTACAAGACAGTACACAATGTCGTTTAAACACAAATGAAATTGTTTTAGCATCTACTACTGGTGTAGTAGGTGGGATTCCAACTACTATTATCCTAGATACAGGTGCAGCTGTGAGCGTTTTGTCTTTTAATTTCTATAAAAAGATGTGTGAATTGGAACCTGTGCCTGAGTTTCCTGCCCAAAACTGTAAAATAACTACTGCACTAGGTAATAAGTCATGTAGGGTTAAGAAGCAAGTTTTTGTAAACGTTAAAATAGGTAATGGAACCGTACAATGGCCATTCCTGGTTGTACAAAACCTTGTGACAAATTGCATATTAGGAATAGATATTATGAGCGAGAAGGACTGCATTATAGACTTCTCCAAAGGTAAATGTATTTTAAATGATAAAGGCAGTGTAATTATTATTGATTTGGACAGGAGAACTTTAAAGCATGACAAACACTGTACAGGGTACAAGGTTCAGTTAGTACTTGACAAAGACATTCAAGACATGCAAACACACTCATCTGACACAGAGATAATGGACTTGAAAGCATTGCTTGATCATAAGATAAGTGAAGCTACAGCTCTCAGTGTACATGAACGTATAAAACTACAGGAAGTGTTATCCAAATATTTACAAGTTTTTACCAAACGATTAGGTGTTATCAACACGTATGTGTACAAGATTGAAGTTAAGCCTCACAAGATCTTCTACCATAAGACATATAACGTACCGTTATCTCACCGACCTGCTGTGTGGCAAGAATTAAAACAAATGTTAGACTGGAAGGTCATTGAACCATCCACCTCACCTTATTGTAGTCCTCTACTTGTTGTCAAAAAATCAAATGGAAGCATTAGGTTAGTGTTAGACGCACGAGCTATTAATGAAATAATTTTACCGGTTCACACAAAACCTGAAAATTTAGAAGAGCAATTACAGAAATTTCTAGATGCAAAATATTTTTCCACAATAGATCTCGCTAATTCGTTTTGGCAGGTGGGTATCACTCCTGATTCTCGGAAATATACTGCATTTATGTTCGGGGGGCGAACCTATCAGTTTTGTGTTCTACCCTTCGGACTGAATGTCAGCTCTGGGGTATTCATTACAGCCCTGGATACCGTGCTTGGCGACGATTTAGTTGAGACAGTCACACACTATGTAGATGATATACTGATAGCTACACAATCTTGGAATGAACACGTTGACACTCTTCAAAGAATTTTAGAAAAATTTGCACAAGCTGGAGTCACAGCCAACCTAAGAAAATCAAAATTTGGTTGCAGTGAGATAAAGTATTTAGGACATATCATTAATTCACAGGGCATACGTCCGGATCCCAGTAAATTAGATGCTATCAGAAACTTTCCTAGCCCTCGAACTAAAAAGCAGTTAAAATCATTCCTTGGGCTATGTTCATTTTTCAGACGTTTTTTGCCACAACCACTTTTGAACAGTAAACATCTGCTAAATCTACTCAGAAAGAATCAAGTTTGGATCTGGTCGGAACAGTGCCAGAATGACTTTAATACAATTAAACATGCTTTAGTGAATGCTAACATATTGAGCCATCCAGATTTCAATTTAGATTTTTGTATGACTTGTGACGCTTCACGTACTGGCTTGGGCTGTTGCTTATTTCAAGTTGTAAAGAATAAAGAGGAGGAACAGATAAGAATTATTGGGTTTGCGAGTCGCACTCTAACTGAATGTGAGCGTACATACTCCACTACTGAGTTAGAAACACTTTCCATACTATGGGCATTCAAGAAATTCAATTATTATTTATTTGGAAAACATACGGTAATTTACACCGATCACCAGGCCCTGACATTTTTGTTAACTTGTAAACTTGTACATCCTAGACTATCACGATGGGCAGTTACACTTCAGAACTACTCTTTTGAAATTAAGTACATAAGAGGTAAGGACAACACCATTGCAGACACTTTGTCTAGACTTCCACAAGGTATGAATGATACCAACAGTGACTTAGAAAATATAAATGACTACAGGATTCTCTTAATGCAAGACAAGCAGTATCACCAATATTATATCGATATGTGCAGAAACATGGCTGAATTACAAAAATCTGATCCTCACTGGTATAAGATAATAACATTACTGGTAGAAAAACACAATGATCCTTTGACTAAGTATTACAAGTTACACAATGATGTGTTATTTTACCGCCGACATCCAAATGCTACTAACTGGTGTGTATGCATTCCCAAAGAGTCTGAACGTAATCTAATTTGGCACACACACTTAGTTTGGGGTCATTATGGGACAAAAAAGTGTTTGGTAAAGCTCAGCACATACTGTTATTTTAGCAATATGAGAAGAAAAATTTACAGGGAACTAAAAACATGTGTCATATGTCAAAAATCAAAACCTCAGAATTTATCCACAAAAACAGATTTACATTCTATTTTACCCAGTAAACCCCTGGTAATTCTGTGTACTGACATCAGTGGACCGCATCCAGCAAGCTCTGGAGGCGTCAAATATATCTTAGCTTTTTACGATATATTTTCTAAACATGTAAAACTTTATGCTTTAAAATCCGCCACTGCAAATGCTATAATACGAAGATTCTCAAGTGATTACCTGACGCACGTGGGAAAACCTAAAGCAATTCTATCAGACAATGCAGCATACTACTCTGGGTACAAATGGAGAAATTTCTTGAAGGACAATAACATCAAAAGTATATTTATTTCGAGGTTTAGTCCACAATGTAACGCGACTGAGAGACTTTTCCGAGAATTAAACCGTTTCATGAGGACCTATATTTCATCAAAAAATACTAATTGGGTGTCCTACGTAAGTCTTTTCGAAGACGTGCACAATAACTTAAATATTTACGATACGAATTACACACCTAACGAGATCATGTTCAATTGCAAACAGAACGATCAGTGGATAGAACCATTACCTAAGTTGTCGGACAGGGAAATCACACCTGAACAGAAAATAAAAGAAGTATTGACTACATTGACACATCACGCACAAATACGAAACAAACATCACAGAAACATAATAAAAAGAAAACAAAAATTCGAGGTAGGAATGCTTGTACTACTTCGTACTCATCATAAATCTGTAGCACTCAAACGACGCAACGCTAAGTGGCGTCTGCTATATGAAGGACCTTATATAATTGTTAACATACCGCATCCTGGTGCGTATCTGTTACAACAACCTAGAACTAACAAAATTATTGGGCTATACGCACACCGAGATCTTAGAGCATTTCATGCTGAATAATGCCAAGGTCATACCCATCAAAATATTGCTAAGCAACTCGAAAAACTCTGTTGTTACAACACAGATAATAAGTAGTATAGAAATTTTCATTTCAGCGGTTCCAGTGACGCAGTTGAAGACAGAAGAACTCTTCTTTCAGCGCGCGCCTCCACCTGAAAGATGGAATATTAAAGTAAAATTTATGTTTACTTAGGAGTGGATGACATATTAATTTTCACGGAACATTTGTTACTGAAGGTACCACTGACTTGGTGTGACACCTGACGAACTGACAGATGTCATCTGTGAAGCGATCTTTTACTTTGAGAAATAGATTAGACGCACATCTCTCAACACGAAAAGCATCTATCAGTAGACAAGGCCACACAGACACTCTACACACACGCACAAAACGCGAGGAATCGAACATTTTCTCTCTCTTACTATTTTGAATATTTATTGAGTAGTGAAAACGCCTGGTCTTGCCTACTGATGTAATGAATGTTGTGTCTAACCTATCTTAATTTCAGATGACATCACAAAAAACATCGGTAATATCCCAGCGAAACCGCTAAAGAGGATGTAAATATCTGCAATTCATGTGATCAAATGTGACACAATGTAATAACCTATAGCGATGTAATGATGATGTAAACATGTTTAAGTGCAACTATATTATGTTTATGCTAAGAAAATATGTGATGTGTGTATGCATAATTACTTATTTTTTTAACTGATGTATAGTGCAACTGTTACTATGTAAAAATTTGAACAAAACGAGTGCCAAAAAGACATTGCATAGTGAACCACTGTTCACGGACATTAACGAACATTACTAACTCTGCAACTACGCGGAAACCTATGTGAAAGAAACTGTTAATGCCATTCATTATGCAGCGTATCTATGTAAACGCGATGAACGATTTCCTTGATTAATAACTACGAACATTTAGGTGAGCTATATTCAGCAAAAAACTGAAAATGTGAAGTGCATAATTCGTGCATCGTCTAGTGACATTACTACAGTATCCAACTTCAAGATGTTAACTGGATTAAATGGACACAAAGTGCCTGTCCAGAAAACAACACGACGGGTGGAAGAATTTTGGTTGGAACTTCAGGGAATGAAATGTTCTCGAAATGTGACGGACACTCTTACCTGGACTGTCCAAGGATCGACGCCAGCTATGTGCCGTCCGAGGTTCTGCAACCAAGCTTCCACGGAATGTAAAAAACGAACTGCACGTGGAACAATTACTCGACGGGTCACGTCTGATCTGTAATAAGCAATGCTTTTAGTCACAACCAACTGCATCACTACGACTATAATGGAAATGAGAAATGGACACGCTTATGTATTAGTCACGTTGTTATACAACGATGTTACTGTGATCAAAAAACTTTACCACGACGATACTAACCTGTAAAAAATTATTGTGCAGTGGATGAATATGAACTGTAATGATGACACGATGTGTATAGGTCAACGCACCTGAAAAATACGGACATTTTTCTTTGAAGTATTTCAAAACAATACTATGTAACTAAGAACATTCAACAATCTAAGTTGTATTGTGTTATAACAAATATTGTAAATTTAAAACTAAGTTACCTGTCATAGAATGTAGTCTTCATATGTAATCTTGGTTGAATATTTTCTTTGTGCAACGACTGAAAAACGCGCGCACACGAACAATATGATCTGCAATACTGTGCCGCGTGATCTAACTGTACGATATAACGGCAGTTCCACAGTTACACAGACGCTTCTGCGCATGCGCGCACTCTATCTGCCAACATAAGAAGTTTTACGGCGCACCCGCGTCATTCAAATTTTGTATATAATGTGTATAATGTGTAATGTAAGTCATGTAAATAGTTGTAGATAACTTAGATTTTCTTGTGCCTTTAGGTGAATTGCTCGCCTGCAGGTGTGTCCTTTCGCCTCGCAATTCAGGGGGCAATATAAAGGCACATTTGCATGCCGAGCGTGAGTTTCCGCGGAAACACGAAATATTAATTAAATAAATAATCAGTGACAAATAAATAAAGCCTATGGCACACAACTGCAGCGCTGTGTCGCTGATAAAACAAAAGCACAATTACGTTACTCTTATGTTTGATTAAGAAAGAGAGAGCTCAGGTTGAAGTGGTGCGAGAAGCACGTATTTTATTTTATTGTCTGGCACACCGCCATATTTCATGTTATAGAAGAATATTGCGAGTTGCAACCACACTAGGCACTCGATTCTGTAAAGAATTATATTTATAAAAGTAAGTAGGATTATGAACTGTAGGCTTATTCATTCAATGTATCTTATTTAACTAACTGTGTAACTTTTTTATGTTTAGTAGACAATCACCTCTGTACGACGTATTGGCATGGCTGGCAAATTATTGTAATATTGAGAATTTAGATTATGAGTCCGCACCTACCGCAGCAGTCTTTGGAAACGATTTAATTACGAAGTCCGATTATTCAGTTTTATTTCACGGTCAACTACGAGTAACATTGCCTTTACGAAAAAGCCATTGTCAAGCGTCTGATAACGAATAATCAAACGTCCACGTTCCAGATAAGCGAACACAATTGCAATCACAATCACCATCATAGAGATAGAATAAGTAACATATTTAAAATAACAAGATATTTTTTAATTTATTTATTTTATAGGCTATGCTGGGCGCCCGTTATGGTTCTCATCGAACATAATCGAGAGATCAGTAAGTGCCCAAAATCAAGCACCGGCATCACCTTCTCAATTATGGGTCGCTATAGACGAAAAATGATTCAATTGTTGAAATTGCTCTAAGCACTGTGAGACTTAACATCTGCTGTCATCAGTCCCCTATGCTTAGAACTACCTAAACCTAACTAACCTAAGGACATCACACACATCCATGCACGAAGCAGGGTTCGAACCTGCGACCGTAGCAGCAGCGCAGTTCCGGATTGAAGCGCCTCGAGCCGCTTGTCCACAGCGGCCTGCTGTGATTCAATATTTCTGCAGAGGACTTCAGACGACTTGTTGAGACCATGCCACGTCGAGTTGCTGTACCACGCCGACATGATTTTAGCAAGTATCCCATAACCTTCGTCATCGCAGTGTACAAAAGTAATGCACATTCCAAGTACTTTGTACCGTATCTCATCTTACGTAAGAATTTAAAATTTAGTCTGGAGACAACATTCGTTTGCTTAATAGAAATACTTGTACAAAATTTTGTTGTTCCAGTATTGATAGATTCTGAGAAAAAGTAACATAAACTCTAAGGGACATACATTTCGGAATATGCAATTTAAAGTACATCCTAATATTGTTTCCGGAAGTCACTTCTTCATAAGACCCGTAATTTGTACACAGGCTCCTCCTTCCCTTCAAAGCTCCTTTCTGGTTTCTTGATTTCTGCCATATTTCCTTTACCAAGGCTTCAACTGACCTTTCAACTACACAGAGATGCTGTAATTTTCTCTCATGGTGTGTTGAGTGAAATTTCCTATGTGGAAGCTCATTGTTAATAATGTCTTTATCCTCGCTACGTTACCGTTATTAAATAAAAGAACTGCATCATAACTTACAACTGTGGCGACTGTACCACACGAAATTAAGGTTTCAGTGCACAATTTCCATGTGAGTGAAATTAGAAACTCTTTTCGATTATGGGCTTTGCGGTGAACAGACATTTTTTAGAAGTTCAGAATCTGCTAGATATTTGTAAGGGAGCTTGATAACATGCACGATACAATTTGGAAGCCGCTCCTTCTTAATCTAGGCCACGAAATCGTTGTTCACCGGACTAGTATTGAAGTCCAGCTTCAAAAAGTGGGGGTGGCGGGAAGGTCAACTCACATATGAAATTATTTTTTGGGCACTTCGCTTTTCATCATTTAAACTTTTGGGGACACTTTGCACATTAGTTCTGCTATAAAGTAAAAAATTAATTAAAAATTGACGTTTACGGTCAATTTGATGAACATGTAACGTGTAACGCAGAGAAGTATGGGAAACGCCAGCAGTGTGTTACGTCAGGAATGGAAGATGTTCTGTCGATATCTGAGTGACGAGTAACTGATCTGTGGCAAAGGCCGCGTTTTATAGGCCTGAATTTAAACTCGTCACTGAACCTGAACACAACCTTGTAAGCCGGCCGTGGTGGCCGAGCGGTTGTAGGAGCTTCAGTCTGGAACGGCTCCACAGCCACGTCGCAGGTTCGAATCCTGCCTCGGGCATGGATGTGTCTGATGTCCTTAGGTTAGTTAGGTTTAAGTAGTTCTAAGTTCTAGGGGACTGATGACCTCAGATGTTAAGTCCCATAGTGCTCAGAGCCAACCTTGTGATGGGCAGTGTATCCGAAAAAACGACGGTCAAGAATGTGTGGGTGAACTGTTAACTATGGCAGCCGTTTTCACAGCGATTAAAGGTAACCTCATCGAACAACTCAAGACGTAAAGATTCCAGTCCGAACGCTGAAAGAAAAATGAAATTTCTCGCTTTCATTGGTTGCCAGAAGCTATGTTCATACTGACTACACTAGCTCCGGCTTAACGCACAAATGAGTAGTCTTTCTTACGGGTTATAGACAACACATGCAGATTTCAAACGAAAAACGAATGATCGGATGAACAAATAGAAGTTGATAAGAAAAGTCAATACAATGATGAAAATATCACTGATGTTCAAAGGAGAGCAAGAGTCTTCTTGCCTTATCTTTGCTAGAATTTATTTCATCGCAGCTTTCAATCGATGTGCTGTTTGTTCATTCTCTGTCTGTACTGGCGTAATCGTTCAAGCGAAAGCGACGATGTGCAGATTGTTCGTCCTCAGTTTTCAATTCTGGCGTAGGCATTCAAGCGAAAGACACGCCTTAAGATACTTCTGTATCATAATGATATACGTGGCTATTTAATTTTCCGAAATCTCACTAACACAGGAATTTAAGTAAAAACACTATTACGCAGAGCACCAACGGAAAGAAATCATTAAAAGTTAAGGTAAACTAGAGAATTTCAAAAACTTATACGGTGGTTAGTAGTTAACCAAATAAATTAATGTGTATTTATTTTCGATTATGAAGAAAATCTAGTGTTCTGATAGCTGTGGTAGGCATTGTCGATGGACAACTAAAAAAGTATAATTATCAAATATTAGTCTGTAAGTAGTCACATATGTAGAGACAGAGAGAAAGAGAAAATCGTAAAACAGTGATAAAATTAATAAATTTTATTTTAACTTTTGTTTAATTGGAGTTCAGTGATATTAAATCATGATTAACATTCTTTTATACGCAGGCACATAAAAGTCAGAAGTCGAGGACACTTTATTAATTCATTTAATAATTTATGGTGTTTAAATAACTTTGAGCCGGTTCCCCATTCACGTTGCAGAAAAACAATAGTTTTAGTCTTGGTTTCATCTGCCAGACTCTCCAGTATCGTCTCCTGGCGAAGAGGCATCAGCGACATATCCTCCTCATCCGCTGTGCTTGGTCACACAACATTTTCTCCATTGGCTGCTGAGCCGGTATCCCCATCCACTTTACAGACACACAACAGTATCAGCCCTGAATTTTGCCATTGCTACCTCCAACACCCTCTCCAACAATGAGGCATCGTTTGTATGTACTCGTGATCATTTGTTTTCAGTTTGTCATTAATAAGTATATTGGCTAGTAAACCGGTGTACTCATCAACTTCGAAGACACACAACAGTCTTAGAATCAGTTCCAGATGACTGTGTTTATTAGTTAGTGAGCCAGTGTCCCCAGTTATAAAATAAATAAAATAAATAAAATAAAAAATATATTGTTATTTAGATATTGATTATTCTATCTGTATGATGGTGATTGTGATTGCAATTGTGTTCGCTTATCTGGAACGTGGACGTTTGATTATTCGTTATCAGACGCTTGACAATGGCTTTTTCGTAAAGGCAATGTTACTCGTAGTTGACCGTGAAATAAAACTGAATAATCGGACTTCGTAATTAAATCGTTTCCAAAGACTGCTGCGGTAGGTGCGGACTCATAATCTAAATCTCAATATTACAATAATTTGCCAGCCATGCCAATACGTCGTACAGAGGTGATTGTCTACTAAACATAAAAAAGTTACACAGTTAGTTAAATCACATATATTCAATGAATAAGCCTACAGTTCATAATCCTACTTACTTTTATAAATATAAATTCTTTACAGAATCGAGTGCCTAGTGTGGTTGCAACTCGCAGTATTCTTCTATAACATGAAATATGGCGGTGTGCCAGACAATAAATTAAAAATACGTGCTTCTCGCATCACTTCTACCAGACCTCTCCCCTTTTCTTAATCAAACATAAGAGTAACGTAATTGTGCTTTTGTTTTATCAGCGACACAGCGCTGCAGTCGTGTGCCATAGGCTTTATTTATTTGTCACTGATTATTTATTTAATTAGTATTTCGCGTTTCGGCGGAAACTCACGCTCGGCATGCAAATGTGCCTTTATATTGCCCCCTGAATTGCGAGGCGAAAGGACACACCTGCAGGCGAGCAATTCACCTAAAGGCACAAGAAAATCTAAGTTATCTACAACTATTTACATGACTTACATTACACATTATACACATTATATACAAAATTTGAATGACGCGGGTGCGCCGTAAAAGTTCTAATGTTGGCAGACAGAGTGCGCGCATGCGCAGAAGCGTCTGTGTAGCTGCGGCACTGCCGTTATATCGTACAGTTAGATCACGCGGCACAGTATTGCAGATCATATTGTTAGTGTGCGCGCGTTTTTCAGTCGTTGCACAAAGAAAATATTCAACCAAGATTACGTATGAAGACTACATTCTATGACAGGTAACTTAGTTTTAAATTTACAATATTTGTTATAACACAATACAACTTAGATTGTTGAATGTTCTAAGTTACATAGTATTGTTTTGAAATACTTCAAAGAAAAATGTCTGTATTTTTCAGGTGCGTTGACCTATACACATCGTGTCGTTATTACAGTTCATATTCATCCGCTGCACAATAATTTTTTACAGGTTAGTATCGTCGTGGTAAAGTTTTTTGATCACAGTAACATCGTTGTATAACAACGCGATTAATACATAAGCGTGTCCATTTCTCATTTCCATTATAGTCGTAGTGATGCAGTTGGTTGTGACTAAAAGCATTGCTTATTACAGATCAGACGTGACCCGTCGAGTAATTGTTCCACGTGCAGTTCGTTTTTTACATTCCGTGGAAGCTTGGTTGCAGAACCTCGGACGGCACATAGCTGGCGTCGATCCTTGGACAGTCCAGGTAAGAGTGTCCGTCACATTTCGAGAACATTTCATTCCCTGAAGTTCCAACCAAAATTCTTCCACCCGTCGTGTTGTTTTCTGGACAGGCACTTTGTGTCCATTTAATCCAGTTAACATCTTGAAGTTGGGTACTGTAGTAATGTCACCAGACGATGCACGAATTATGCACTTCACATTTTCAGTTTTTTGCTGAATATAGCTCACCTAAATGTTCGTAGTTATTAATCAAGGAAATCGTTCATCGCGTTTACATTGATACGCTGCATAATGAATGGCATTAACAGTTTCTTTCACATAGGTTTCCGCGTAGTTGCAGAGTTAGTAATGTTCGTTAATGTCCGTGAACAGTGGTTCACTATGCAATGTCTTTTTGGCACTCGTTTTGTTCAAATTTTTTACATAGTAACAGTTGCACTATACATCAGTTAAAAAAATAAGTAATTATGCATACACACATCACATATTTTCTTAGCATAAACATAATATAGTTGCACTTAAACATGTTTACATCATCATTACATCGCTATAGGTTATTACATTGTGTCACATTTGATCACATGAATTGCAGATATTTACATCCTCTTTAGCGGTTTCGCTGGGATATTACCGATGTTTTTTGTGATGTCATCTGAAATTAAGATAGGTTAGACACAACATTCATTACATCAGTAGGCAAGACCAGGCGTTTTCACTACTCAATAAATATTCAAAATAGTAAGAGAGAGAAAATGTTCGATTCCTCGCGTTTTGTGCGTGTGTGTAGAGTGTCTGTGTGGCCTTGACTACTGATAGATGCTTTTCGTGTTGAGAGATGTGCGTCTAATCTATTTCTCAAAGTAAAAGATCGCTTCACAGATGACGTCTGTCAGTTCGTCAGGTGTCACACCAAGTCTGTGGTACCTTCAGTAACAAATGTTCCGTGAAAAATTAATATGTCATCCACTGCTACGTAAACATAAATTTTACTTTAATATTCCGTCTTTCAGGTGGAGGCGCGCGCTGAAAGAAAAGTTCTTCTGTCTTCAACTGCGTCACTGGAACCGCTGAAATGAAAATTTCTATACTACTTATTATCTGTGTTGTAACAACAGAGTTTTTCGAGTTGCTTAGCAATATTTTGATGGGTATGACCTTGGCATTATTCAGCATGAAATGCTCTAAGATCTCGGTGTGCGTATAGCCCAATAATTTTGTTAGTTCTAGGTTGTTGTAACAGATACGCACCAGGATGCGGTATGTTAACAATTATATAAGGTCCTTCATATAGCAGACGCCACTTAGCGTTGCGTCGTTTGAGTGCTACAGATTTATGATGAGTACGAAGTAGTACAAGCATTCCTACCTCGAATTTTTGTTTTCTTTTTATTATGTTTCTGTGATGTTTGTTTCGTATTTGTGCGTGATGTGTCAATGTAGTCAATACTTCTTTTATTTTCTGTTCAGGTGTGATTTCCTTGTCTGACAACTTAGGTAATGGTTCTATCCACTGATTGTTCTGTTTGCAATTGAACATGATCTCGTTAGGTGTGTAATTCGTATCGTAAATATTAAAGTTATTGTGTACGTCTTCGAAAAGACTTAGGTAGGACACCCAATTAGAATGATTTGATGAAATATAGGTCCTCATGAATCGATTTAATTCTCGGAAAAGTCTCTCAGTCGCGTTACATTGTGGACTAAACCTCGAAATAAATATACTTTTAATGTTATTTTCCATCAAGAAATTTCTCCATTTGTACCCAGAGTAGTATGCTGCATTATCTGATAGAATTGCTTTAGGTTTTCCCACGTGCGTCAGGTAATCACTTGAGAATCTTCGTATTATAGCATTTGCAGTGGCGGATTTTAAAGCATAAAGTTTTACATGTTTAGAAAATATATCGTAAAAAGCTAAGATATATTTGACGCCTCCAGAGCTTGCTGGATGCGGTCCACTGATGTCAGTACACAGAATTTCCAAGGGTTTACTAGGTGAAATAGAATGTAAATCTGTTTTTGTGGATAAATTCTGAGGTTTTGATTTTTGACATATGACACATGTTTTTAGTTCCCTGTAAATTTTTCCTTTCATATTGCTAAAATAACAGTATGTGCTGAGCTTTGCCAAACACTTTTTTGTCCCATAATGACCCCAAACTAAGTGTGTGTGCCAAATTAGATTACGTTCAGACTCTTTGGGAATGCATACACACCAGTTAGTAGCATTTGGATGTCGGCGGTAAAATAACACATCATTGTGTAACTTGTAATACTTAGTCAAAGGATGATTGTGTTTTTCTACCAGTAATGTTATTATCTTATACCAGTGAGGATCAGATTTTTGTAATTCAGCCATGTTTCTGCACATACCAGTATAATATTGGTGATACTGCTTGTCTTGCATTAAGAGAATCCTGTAGTCATTTATATTTTCTAAGTCACTGTTGGTATCATTCATACCTTGTGGAAGTCTAGACAAAGTGTCTGCATTGGTGTTGTCCTTACCTCTTATGTACTTAATTTCAAAAGAGTAGTTCTGAAGTGTAACTGCCCATCGTGATAGTCTAGGATGTACAAGTTTACAAGTTAACAAAAATGTCAGGGCCTGGTGATCGGTGTAAATTACCGTATGTTTTCCAAATAAATAATAATTGAATTTCTTGAATGCCCATAGTATGGAAAGTGTTTCTAACTCAGTAGTGGAGTATGTACGCTCACATTCAGTTAGAGTGCGACTCGCAAACCCAATAATTCTTATCTGTTCCTCCTCTTTATTCTTTACAACTTGAAATAAGCAACAGCCCAAGCCAGTACGTGAAGCGTCACAAGTCATACAAAAATCTAAATTGAAATCTGGATGGCTCAATATGTTAGCATTCACTAAAGCATGTTTAATTGTATTAAAGTCATTCTGGCACTGTTCCGACCAGATCCAAACTTGATTCTTTCTGAGTAGATTTAGCAGATGTTTACTGTTCAAAAGTGGTTGTGGCAAAAAACGTCTGAAAAATGAACATAGCCCAAGGAATGATTTTAACTGCTTTTTAGTTCGAGGGCTAGGAAAGTTTCTGATAGCATCTAATTTACTGGGATCCGGACGTATGCCCTGTGAATTAATGATATGTCCTAAATACTTTATCTCACTGCAACCAAATTTTGATTTTCTTAGGTTGGCTGTGACTCCAGCTTGTGCAAATTTTTCTAAAATTCTTTGAAGAGTGTCAACGTGTTCATTCCAAGATTGTGTAGCTATCAGTATATCATCTACATAGTGTGTGACTGTCTCAACTAAATCGTCGCCAAGCACGGTATCCAGGGCTGTAATGAATACCCCAGAGCTGACATTCAGTCCGAAGGGTAGAACACAAAACTGATAGGTTCGCCCCCCGAACATAAATGCAGTATATTTCCGAGAATCAGGAGTGATACCCACCTGCCAAAACGAATTAGCGAGATCTATTGTGGAAAAATATTTTGCATCTAGAAATTTCTGTAATTGCTCTTCTAAATTTTCAGGTTTTGTGTGAACCGGTAAAATTATTTCATTAATAGCTCGTGCGTCTAACACTAACCTAATGCTTCCATTTGATTTTTTGACAACAAGTAGAGGACTACAATAAGGTGAGGTGGATGGTTCAATGACCTTCCAGTCTAACATTTGTTTTAATTCTTGCCACACAGCAGGTCGGTGAGATAACGGTACGTTATATGTCTTATGGTAGAAGATCTTGTGAGGCTTAACTTCAATCTTGTACACATACGTGTTGATAACACCTAATCGTTTGGTAAAAACTTGTAAATATTTGGATAACACTTCCTGTAGTTTTATACGTTCATGTACACTGAGAGCTGTAGCTTCACTTATCTTATGATCAAGCAATGTTTTCAAGTCCATAAGCTCTGTGTCAGATGAGTGTGTTTACATGTCTTGAATGTCATTGTCAAGTACTAACTGAACCTTGTACCCTGTACAGTGTTTGTCATGCTTTAGAGTTCTCCTGTCCTAATCAATAATAATTACACTGCCTTTATCATTTAAAATACATTTACCTTTGGAGAAGTCTATAATGCAGTCCTTCTCGCTCATAATATCTATTCCTAATATGTAGTTTGTCACAAGGTTTTGTACAACCAGGAATGGCCATTGTACGGTTCCATTACCTATTTTAACGTTTACAAAAACTTGCTTCGTAACCCTACATGACTTATTACCTAGTGCAGTAGTTATTTTACAGTTTTGGGCAGGAAACTCAGGCACAGGTTCCAATTCACACATCTTTTTATAGAAATTAAAAGACAAAACGCTCACAGCTGCACCTGTATCTAGGATAATAGTAGTTGGAATCCCACCTACTACACCAGTAGTAGATGCTAAAACAATTTCATTTGTGTTTAAACGACATTGTGTACTGTCTTGTAAAAGTTCATCTGATATATTGTTATTGTGGTTGTATCTTATAAATAAAACAGGTAGTTTTTGTTTAGAATTACTCGGCATATCATTATTCTGTTGTTCAAGGGTGGTGTCAAATAACTGATTAACATTGAAGTCGCCCCCCAAGAATTCTTCAGCCACGACCTGGGGCAAAGTAGTGACTGTTTCTAGTTTGTTGGATTAGCATTTGTACTAGGTACTGACACAGATTGAGGTTGTGCATCAGGTGTCATTTCTATTATATCCACATTCGGATATTGCCTATTATGATCTCCAAACTTTTGCGGTTGTTGTTGCTGTTGCGCATTATAACTTACCTGTCGGTCGTAAGGTATGCTCCAATTTTGACCTGGTGGCCGCTGTGGTAAAGCAGAGTTTGAATGAAAGTACTGATCGTTACGAGTCCAACCTTGATGCTGTCTTGGCTCGTAGTTATTATTATTTCTATTTCTGTTTGTGTTTTTGTTATTACCTTTGTATCCGTTGTTACCGTTGTAGTTATTACCGCGGTGCCTTTTGTATGGATTGCCGCATGAAATGTTATTACTGTTGTAACTATTGTTTGTATTGGACTACGCGTGTTGATTTTGATTTCCGTACTGAGACGGCATGTGAGTTTGCTGTTTTTGTTGTGCCGCGTATCCAACTGTGGGCGCGCCAGAATTGTGTTGGCAAGCCTGCATGTTTTGCATACCACTAGTGTAAACATTGTGGCTGCTGTTTTGCCGTGCGAAGCGCTGATCTTCAAGTAACATGTCAACCGAATCTAAAGCTGTTAAAAAATAATCTGAATCGTCATCCGGGATATGTAGGAGTTTTTCTTTAATATTGAAAGGCAATTTGGCCTTCAACGCACGGAGTATATCACGCGTTGCGACTGGTTCGTCTAAAAAATGTCCCATGTTCAAGTATTTTTCAAAATATCTGCGTAAGTTACCATTTTTACTGTTAAAAGTTTCAGGTTCTAAAATTTGTCTTCTGAGTCGCTCCTGGACGAATTGCGACCAGAATTTGTTCAGAAAAGCACGCTCAAACTCACTGTACGTGGTACATACGTCAGCTTGACTGTATGCCCAGACAGCTGCATCGCCTTGGATGTAACCGGCAATATATGAAATCTTTTTCCGGTCACTCCAAGTGCGTGGAAATGCGTTACTAAAAGATTTAAGAAAAATCACCGGATGAATGCTTCGTTTTTCTGGGATAAAAATCTGAAATTGCCTGTGTTTCATTAAGCTTTCATCTTCCTTCGCATTGTGATATGGATTTATTCCACTGTAATTACTGGTATGTTCAGCTGGCGAGTAATTACGATAATGTTGCTGTGGTTTACCATGATAATAGCTTGTGTTTGTGTTTCCACATCGTGGTATGTGTTGTAGTCGTGGTGTGTTTTGTTCTTGTGTATTTGTCGTGTGCGGAATGTGTGTATCATACTCGAATGTATATTGGTTTCTGAACTGTACATTTTGACTGATATTTTCGTTACATTCAGACTGTAGTTGATCGGTGAATTGTCTCATGGGTGCAGTGACGGATTGTACTGCGTCACTGATCAGCTGTTTGTTATTAGTAATGTATTGCGCTACGGAGTCGTGCACAATTGTTGGTAAATTTTCACGTAAGCATCTATCAAAATGTTAGCCTTTGTTCTCAACCCAATCATGAAATTCTTTATTAATATTTTGAAAATGAGCTGTGGCATCTGATTGTAAGATGTCAGTCAGGTGTTGTTCAACATTGTCAAATTTATTCTGTACGTCAGTAATTCGTTTTTCAAGGCTGTCATGTACTGAAGGATATGTTTGAATTTGTTCAGTAAGAACTTCACACGTGACATTAAGATTTTTTACTTGTGTCTGTAAAAGTGCTACGTCAGTGTAGTCTTTTCTTCTCTCGTATTGAGCTGGGAAAATTTAGTACTGAGTTCGGTCATCTGTTTGGTCAGTGTGGCGTCTATAAGTTCCACACGTTTACACAAAGTGTCATTACCTATCTTGATTGCTATGAGATCAGATTTGATTTCGTCATTTTGTGTTTTTAACTGTTCATTTTGTGTCTCTAATTGTGCCTTTAAGGTTGCCATGTTTTCGGCGTTTTGTTTCATTAGCATTTGTAACATGTCAGCAATGTTTACCGTTTGCAAGGTCTCTGCCCCCGCCACGTCATTAGACGTGACGTCATGCATTAACATGGGCTCTGATTGAGATTTTGAAATTTTTGTAGTGGACGGCCTATTGTCAAAATTTTCGTCAACACTTGCGTCAATGTTTGATGAATCGTCACTACCGGTTGCTGTCGTAAAGTCATTTTCTAACACTTGTCTCACGTCCGAGTCGGATTGCGTCTGAATAGTACGTCCTTGCTGTTCCATTTTTGCGTATTGTTTTCTAGTTATTACCATGCCACACGTGATATATGTTTCAAGAAAATTTTTGACACTGATTTTAAAATAAAATGTAGTTGAGCATGAATCGCTCGTAGCAACAATGGCTGTCTGTTAATTTAAAAATATAAACTGAATTTGAGATTATTGGTAATGGCTGCTAGCCATGTTACATGATATCGTACAGAAGTCGGCCATGTTGTACACTCGTGTATTGGTATTGTTGCATACGTTATTGTTTAGGGAAAAGTCCTGAGAATGAAATTTATCGCTGAAACTGTTATGCGGAAAAGAAACACTACAGAATTTACTGAAAAGCTAATACACTGAATTATACGTCTGGTCAAGCCTGCTAATGCAAAGATGCTGCGTCTTACCTTATTTTGCTGGAAGTTTCATTGCGTCTTCCCGCAAAATTTCAGAATTGGAAAATATCTTCAGATTTTGTTATCTCTCATACATTGACGTCCAGGTCCAGAAAGTTGATTTTTTTTTTTACATGAAACAAAGAGAACAATGTAACAAATGACAAAACTTAACAACGTCCTATCACGGTCGCCAATATAAAATAAATAAAATAAAAAACATATTGTTATTTAGATATTGATTATTCTATCTGTATGATGGTGATTGTGATTGCAATTGTGTTCGCTTATCTGGAACGTGGACGTATGATTATTCGTTATCAGACGCTTGACAATGGCTTTTTCGTAAAGACAATGTTACTCGTAGTTGACCGTGAAATAAAACTGAATAATCGGACTTCGTAATTAAATCGTTTCCAAAGACTGCTGCGGTAGGTGCGGACTCATAATCTAAATCTCAATATTACAATAATTTGCCAGCCATGCCAATACGTCGTACAGAGGTGATTGTCTACTAAACATAAAAAAGTTACACAGTTAGTTAAATCAGATATATTCAATGAATAAGCCTACAGTTCATAATCCTACTTACTTTTATAAATATAAATTCTTTACAGAATCGAGTGCCTAGTGTGGTTGCAACTCGCAATATTCTTCTATAACATGAAATATGGCGGTGTGCCAGACAATAAAATAAAAATACGTGCTTCTCGCACCACTTCTACCAGAGCTCTCCCCTTTTCTTAATCAAACATAAGAGTAACGTAATTGTGCTTTTGTTTTATCAGCAACACAGCGCTGCAGTCGTGTGCCATAGGCTTTATTTATTTGTCACTGATTATTTATTTAATTAGTATTTCGCGTTTCCGCGGAAACTCACGCTCGGCATGCAAATGTGCCTTTATACAGTCCACTCTGCAGTCACACAAACACACACAGCAGTCTTGGCCCTGACTTTCTCAGTCCAGCACCTACAGCTCCCTCTACAATGACGAGACATTGGCGGCATGTCCTCCTCGTCAACTGTTCTTGGTTCCATGCGATCATATTTATTGGCCAGTTAGCTGGTGGCCCCGCCCACTTTGCAGGCACACAAAAGTCTTAGCTATGACTTTCTCTGGCCAGCAACATCGACACCATCTCCAACACTGAAGGATTCATGGGATGTCCTTCTTATCAACTGTCCCCAGTGTCTCATTAACATGCTTATTGGGTAGTGAGCCGATGTCCCTGTCCAATTTCTACACGCACAGCAGTCTCAGCATTGATTTTCTTCACGCAGCGCCCCAACACCTTCTCCCACTAAGAGGCACTGACGCGATATCCACGTCATGAATACGTTTAGTGGCTGGAGAGGCGGTGCGTCCGGCCTCCGTGTGGGCCCAAAACAGCCTCCGCCCCGACTTTCTCCGCCCAGCGCCTCAGACACCCTCTCCGGCGGCGAGGGGTCGGTGGGATGTCCTCGTCACACTCCGTCACTGGCAGCTGATGGACCTCGGCAGTCGTCAGAATCATCCAGCCGTCATTCACCTGCACCGAAGAGCAGTTCTTCACATTAAAATACGTAAAACATTCATCAAGCTACAACAGTAGCAAAAATTCTGTAGAGTCTAGGTGTGGAGGAATCCTACAATAAGAGAGGACAACTTATTTTAGTGTGCGTTGGATGGGAAGGTAAGAGGCATCCTACAAGTTCATTAATGGTGTTAAGGATCATACTCGTTATCTTTCACTATCAATTATACTTCAGGCACTTTATAAAGGTATGGAAAATGCTATGTGGGATGTAATGTAACTCATTCTTTACTGGCCAGTTACTAATGAAGTCGTGTCTCCGGTGCAGCCTCACCTTCCCGACGACTTTGCCGCAGACTCCATCAGCAGCAGCAGGCTGCGGCCGGGACTTCTCCGCCTGCGCTGCCAGCAGCACCAACTCGTCCACGTCTGAGCGCAGCCGCCAACGCTCGGCGCTCATCCTCTGTGGGAGATTTGTTTACAACGTCACAAATGATTCTTTTGTTATTTTTCACATTTTTCTTACCGTTTATATCAAATGAGTTATTTTCTGGATGTTTAGTTACGAAGTAAAATAAAAATTATTGAAGTACTTGTTTTATCAAACGCGGTAGCTTTGTAACATTCAGCAAATCGGCAAAAACACGGAGTTTTGGCAACACACCATTGGTCTGTTTTCCAGGCGATCAGAAGGCTACAATACCGACAGTAATTTACCTTTTTTCTGGATGAAAAGCGTGTTGTAATTTATATAGTGGTTCATCCGACTATACACGATTTAGGTGCTACCGATCCATATCAATCATAAATGCCCTTCAGAAAAACTACTTTGAGAAGACTCCGACATATGGCCATATGAACCGAGAACAATCAGTGTAATAAGTTATTAAATTACCTCCAACTGGTATCTAACAAATTACACTCATAAGATTGTAATCTGGTGCGTTCTGTACTAAAATTCAAGGACGGATGATTAGGACAGAAGTGCCGTAAAAAACGTGGTCATTACAGAGGCTCTGATTGGGGAATAATGACCAACGATTTCAGCCTAGTCCTTCTCTAAGGAACCGTGTCAGTGAGTCCTGGAAATACTGAAATTGGATTCCGGGATGGGGATCTAAACCTCATGGAATTCCACTGTATCTGCCACCACACCACCTTGTTCCGTGTTTTCTATGCAAGCTTGATGCAAAGTAAGTATGTCGATAAATCAAAATGATTAAAGGCAAAGCAGTTCTTTTCACCTAACCAGAACATCTATGTGACTCACAAAATTTACCTAGTCAGTTTGTCGGAGACTCCTATGATGCGTCAGCATGCCTCAATACATTTGTAGAATAATTACAGTAAAATTTGGAGGGAATATTCCACAGTGATTAGACGATGTATTAGCATACGTTGTACCTGCTGTAAAGTACAGGTTTGCCGACTCTGGACGCATCAGAGACGAGTTTAAGGTGATATTTCCCCAAATGCTGAAAATTATTATGGAGATTTAATGTAACCATAAGCGTTTCTTAAAAACAGTAATTTATTCCATTATGGCGAATTCTCATTAAATTAATGTGTAAGCAATCAACCGACACGTCCTTTATTTGATGCTACAAGCACTTTTACACCAAGTTACCAAAGAAGCTGTTGTTCCTCATTGTACTGCTTGTATCTACAAGTAACTAAGATACATTTGGTAATTCCAGAAGTTGTTAAGTAATTTCTGATCTGCTGCTCTTAACACTGATTGTTGTTTTTTTAATACATCTCGGTGTTCCTCACCTCTGGTTTTCCAACTAAATCGGCGTCTATCAGATCTCCATAGAAGTAATCATCGGTCTCCCTCAGAGATCGGAGGCAGAACACGCCAAGAAGCCTCCGGAACATCTGCGAAGAAAAAATCAAAGTCACGTGAAGTGTTCATCTAAGCTTGTGCATTTATCTAAAAGAATACAACGAGTCCATTGCGGACTGGTGGCCAGTCAGAAAGTGTAGAATGAGGCTAGGGCGAGAGTCCTAGGAAGCCTTCTTACTGTAAACAGTATGGTGTAAGCAGATGAAACCAACAGAAACGGCAAAATCTCTGATAATGTACGACATTTTCCGAAATGTAAATATTAGTCCACAAGCAATTTTTAAGCTCTGCCCAGGGTAACGGTTTTAGGAAATAAAAGGATACTGACTGAATAAACCTATTTTAAGAAAGAAATCAATTAGTAAGGCTCGATGGCGTTATATTGGGGAGAAGAAGAGCGAAAGAAACTGTTTTCAAATTAGTGTTATGCTACATACATCACTGCATGCATCACTGTGAAGAATGAGGGGATAAACCGCAAATTTTTAAACTTTGTACGAACAAAACCTGTGATGTCACATAACAAAATGTAGCGTTATAGATTATCCGCGGAGTACGCTTTTCTTTTCGGTTTGTCTTCTGTTCTTAAAGTAAAATGACACGCGGGCGTGATGCTCGTCGCATTTGTGATCCAAACCACAGATTTCCTTACATTCTTCGCTTTACCAGTTTAGAGCCAATTCGACATGTAACTAGGCTACCAGCAATCTGTCGGGAAACCGCACACAAAGAAAGAGAGACACCGATGGGATAAGTACCAAATGTGTAGCAACACGTTGCCTCTTCTTAATCAATTACGACATGCGTCGTGGCTCATATTTTGTACTCAGGACTAGAACAAATATTTATGTGAAGTAATAAGAGTCTCTACGCCTATGAAGGGGTTCAGAATGTCATTTATCCATGTTAATTGAGATTTGTAGTTGTCTTAGATACCCTCTATTAGGAGAAAAATGTAATTTCTCTTCTGAAAAGGATACAGTGGTTTGTCGCTCATAGTGGTTCGAGTCTACCACCGACGAGATGGTGTCCTCAATTTCTCATTCTGCTGTCTGATGCTTCTCTCGTAGGCATAAGTCCTAACAAAGTATATGAATTAGCAATAGAGTTGCTTAACTTTCATGCAAATAACCGTATGGCAAACGCCACACCTTCACCTGCCCATGTTAGGCAATATTTTCCTGCCTGACTCATGTAGAACTATCACCGTCAGAAGGTGGTACGGGACTATAAGTCCCACCGCCACACCTCCAAAGTGAATTGCAGTGACGCAGTCACTGCCCTGTGGAAATTTACTGCCCCACCAACACAGTTAGACCGCAATAGACCGGTGATGCTGTATTGTAACATATCACCCCGGACTACAAGTCCATTAAAAAAAAAAAAAAAAAAAGCTTAACTTTCATTCCTTATCGATGCCACTAAAACCACTGACCATTTCAATTGGAGATCTAGTATAATACAGAGAAACTATAGTATCGTCTCATACCATAATTGGACTATTTGGGGCAAAATGAGAAGAACTGATGTTTAATAGCGTGTATCTTCCGAATACTGCATCTACATTTTGCCTGGTGAAACTAGTTTGAAATTAAGTAGCATATACAGCATCTATTGCTGACATTCTCATTGAGGTGGAACTCAGCATGCTGTCCTCTAATTTGCTTTTATACGTGCCCCG
This sequence comes from Schistocerca americana, assembly GCF_021461395.2. Taxonomy (NCBI): domain Eukaryota; kingdom Metazoa; phylum Arthropoda; class Insecta; order Orthoptera; family Acrididae; genus Schistocerca; species Schistocerca americana. Next base: position 854,997,484 of record NC_060120.1, read on the forward strand.
ATTGTAAATGTGTGTGTTCGTCGCAGCTGTCTTTGAATGATACGTGATTTGCAGTTAAGGCTACAAAAAATCTCTCAAACTGGTGTAGCGCTCGGTTTCATAGGAATGCACGCGCAACCGCAAGCAAATTTTCGGTGGTGATGTCCACCTAAATCGCAATAACCCTTAAAATTTAGGAATGATCGAGAAAAGGAGAAAACAGGATTTACCGCGAGATATATGTAGGGGAATACACTGAAGTAGTTGATTTAGGCGGAGGGAAGCAAAAAGTATACCGAGAACATACCATACGTCTCTGTTGTGTTCTCATCATCATGTTTGAAATCGAGGGAAAAAGTTGCTTCGCTCAAGAGTAAGAGTCACAAAACAGTTATACAAATATAGAGATTCCTAACCCCTACACAGATAGTCTTGGAAACATCTAATTGTGATATATTAATGGATAATAAAACCCTTCTAAATTTAAAGCGAAAACCTTGGAGCGTAAGCAATAAGTGATTGTCAGGAGGTGAGCTATTCATGCATTAATTATAGGTTGCATGTGCCCCACGTTCTATGGTTTAGATCAGACGAGTATTTTCACAGGCGTTATAAAATCACAATCACGAATTCTAAAGACTATCTGTATGTGGTTAGGAATCTGCATGGGTCTGCGAGAAATTAATAATTTCTAGTTAGGTTTAAAAACATTACATATTAAAAACGGGTTTTCATGTATGTAATTATTTTCTGGTTGTACTCTAGTCTTCGTGGCTCTTTTCACTGGATTTCAAACATTTTGATGATATCGCAACAATGAGGTACATTTCAGGTTTATTTCCGCTGCTCTTCACCTGATACGTCCAGTTTATCGTTTACTCCTGCGCCGGTCTCGCGATAAGACTGTGACGGGGAAAAAAGAGAGATATCAGCTCACACGAAGGCTTATTGGCAACCCTTCTTCCCGCCACCCATTCGCGAAGGAGATAGCAGTGGTAGACGAAGTACCCTCTGCCACACACCAGATAAAGTAGTTAATACTTGACTGCCATCCACTTCTGACATATATATCTCCAGCTTAAGGAGGAATGGCAGCGGTGAGGAAAGTACCCTCCATCACACACGAGAGAAAAAATTGTTTTAAGATAGCATTGTCCACCTGTTTTGATCTACGTTGAAAGTGAGATGTCTAGTCGTTGGGACCCCATAGTGGTAAAGTACTCACACCAGATTTATTATGGAAATGTCATCCAGATATGAACTATGTTGATAGTTTCAAGATTCTAGCGCATCGGTAAGTTGATTTAGAGTCAATTGCAAAATATGAACCAAACAGAATGAGAGACAAGAAACCTACCTAACAGAAGTGTGGCGAAAAGTGGTACTTTTCTTGCGATAAGACGTTACAGAAACATGCTGTGAAACCACGACGCCATCCAAAGTAACCACTCAGATATTCTGTAATTTTATAGTTAATATGTTAAAGTTTACGTGTCCGAAACAGGTAAACATATCACAGCTATGTACTGCTGCATATTCGAGACCAGATCGTCGCCTGTGTGCATCAAGGCTCTTGTTAGATAAATAAATAACTTGCTGTGTTAGTTTTCCTGGGAAAAAATGTGACAGCGAAGATGAAGATTTTATTCTGCAACGACATGTATGTAACTGCATGAGAGAGACAAAGAGTAACAGATACAGGGATAGAAGGAGAGAGTGAGAGAGAGAGGGAGAGGGGAGCGAGCATGGAAGGGGTCGTGGGGGGGGGGGGGATGGGGGGACAGAACAGGCAGACAGACTGCAGCCTTGAACTCGGCCTCGCGAGACGTGCTCGGATAGCTCAAGTGGTACCAGGGTGCCCCGAAAGTCTCAGCTGCGAATACTGGTCAATGATTGGCACACGACATCAGTTTCACTGGAAACTGGATTGCAGTCAAAATATTCGTAATACTGCAGGTTGAAATAAACGATACTGGAAAGTACTCCAACATGTTTTCCTGTTTAGGTCTATTGCTTCATGAATTGAATGAATTGAATGAACTGGTAATTGATTCTTAATGTCTACACATCTCGTGAGTTGAATGAACTGATAATTCATTCTTAATGTCTACATTTCTGATATGTCCTGGTGCTCCCTTCAGCAAAAGGGTTTAATCTTATTTCCGTAACTTGTATGCTGACATATCCTTTTGCAGGTGAGCATTGGATCAATATCCATAGAGCGTCTTACTTACTGACATGATTCAGTTAACTTGACCACAGTTCTCTCTCTCTCTCTCTCTCTCTCTCTCTCTCTCCATCTCTCTCTCTTTCTCTTTTTATTATTAAAAGCATATGATCTACTATTGCAACGATTGCCTTAACTTTTAGGATCTTGTTACTCATCTCTTGTCGAACTATCATCCCTTGATAATATGCGTATTTAGGAGTATCAAACTATTGCTCCCTATTGATCTGTATGCCTTAGGCGATACTTTGTTTCCAAGTCATGACTACGTCACCTACATAGAGGTTCCAAAGATCTGGAGGCAGGACTCATTCTTGTCGTACTGCCTGTGATGTAGTTATTTATTGAGAGAAGCTGTCCCCTATATCGACTATAAATTTTCATCTTTGTAAAGACCTTCAATAGAGATTATTAGAAGCTGTGGGAATCCTCTTTAGTCGATAATCAACCAGAGCGTTTTGTCAAAAGATTTTTCATAACCTACAAAACATATTACGTCACTTCTCTACCAGCTGACTGATATTAAAATATACAATCATTACAGAATCGAACTTTAGTGAAGCGAGACGATGTATGTATCAAAACAGAAAGGTAAATAAAATATTAAAAAGCTAATACGTCCAACACAGCGCTGGACAAAGCGTCTGAAGCAAAGATGTTTCGGGGGGCACAATCGTACAATCAGGAACATCCACCCATATTGAACAACCTGCCGTGGAAGTTTCCTTTATGTGATCAGTGTTTTGAGTGTTCAGTTAATTGTGATGACACATACGCACGTGAAAAAAACGTGTATTTAAACTATAGAAAAAGTACATACATTGAACGTGTGATTGATTCAATGGATTGATGGGGAAGGGGTTGTAGGCAAGTCATACCAGCTTTGCTATGCAGTTTGGAATGGCGATGAATGTCACGAGACATTCCGGTAGTCACAACCCTATACACGCTCGGCTTTACTTCACACTGATACTGAATTTTTACGTCCCTCTGGTTGGCGTGACATGAGGCTAATATTTTTCTAGGGAGGAAAGCTGCCACCCCCTAAAATCTTCTTCCACCTGCGTACCCCCGATCCAGAACCAGCAAAAACACATTGGGTACGTATATCTTCAGTTGATGAGTCAAGTATATAGGAAAAGTACCTTTCTAATACACACGTTATGCAGTACGTAATATGATACAGTATGCTAATGGACGCAGAACAACGTTGGCGTATGGACTTTCAACCGCTTCGTAATGGAAACATAAAGTCATCGGAATTTATAGAATGCACAAAAATGATCAGGGTACATCTTTTATCGAAACAACATCCAAAGAATTTCTAAAACTATTTCCGTAAGTCGAACATCAACTACGATCTCTCAAATGGTTCGTTCGTTTCCCTAAGTTATATCTGGTACGATGAAACATCCAAAAGAAGCTGGGCCCGACCGATTTGATGCGTGAGCCACAGAGTTCAGCACTAGTAGTTTACAGTCGACATCAACATCAAAGGGTGTTAGTCTGGACAAGAGAACACCAAGAGAATATGCTGACTGGTCACTTACGGTTCCGTACAGCGTCCCACCCAACGTTGGCCTTGTGCGTTCTTCTATCTGAAGACTGTTCTCGACAAGCAGTTCAGATATTCAGTTAATGGGCTTGACTCGCACAAGTATAAGCACTACAGCACAAAGAACTCTCAAGAAAAATCACTTAAGCACAGACAGTATGTCTACGATTTACGATTCGCAAAAGCAATGTTGCCAGGCAACTGCTCCCGTTGTGATGTGCGATATATCATTGTTGACAAATTCGCCTGGGATATCGGCTAAAGAGCGACGACCGTTACCGATAGTACCACAGTGATTTAGCAACGATACATAATACGTAACTGGCCTGTCACAGCCTTAATATCTCAAAATAAATGCAGTATAAAAATCAAAGTTCAATACACAAGGAAATTGATAACTTTCATCACTTAATCTTACTCACTGATTCATTATTCCGCCTTTTAAGTAGAATAAAGGAACAAAGTACAGTAGTAAATGTTTCGAAATGAAGGTAATCCTGTGATACAAGTCGATAAATGTACGAGCAGCTACGGGCTGGTGTCTGTAGGATCGTGTAATAAATTTGTTATAGAAGCAAGTAGTGGACTTACACCCATACCCATATTTGTACGATGGGTACAAAATGTTTCTTTGGTCAGAGCGTTACCTTCCATTGTTTTGTAATGAGTTGTGTAGTGATGGTTATGACCGCTGATGAAGATGAACGTATTCGAAACATCCGCATCTTGTGAAGTTTGAATAACACTGAACGTTTAGTTGAAAAGTATGTTTGCATCAGATATTTACCAACAAATTTTAAGATTTTTGAGTCGACGAACGAAGAGGATGTGTGGTTAGTTGGGATGTGAAAATGCATGTTTTCGGACCTTGACTGAAATTAAGATGGAGCTCGAACAGAGGGAGCGTCGAAAGAGACTGCGAAATACATATAATGGTTTCAAAGATTGTCTGAAATTCGGTAGGACCACAAATCCAATACAATGACGAACTGATTTCAGGAGGCGAAGCTGTATTGTGAAACACCGTCGAACTGTAATGAGTACTAGGATCCCCAAGCTATTTTATGTCATTAATAATGACCATTTATACAAATGTGTGGAAAGTTCCAACATGAAGCATTTTGCAATGGTACGAAAGTGTTACAGGATCAAGACTTGGCACAAAGTTCCTAGGTCCGTGTCGGAAGTGAAATATGCGAAAAATGGGGATAGAGTGTTACAAATTTATTATAAACAATGGGAAAATTTTCAGTCACAATTAATGGAAAATATGTCATACTATTCTTGCACCCAAAAGTTAGACATAGTGAACACAGCATACTTTTGAACATAACGTCAGAAGAGCTATAAAATTTGTGGAAGCTAAATCACAAGACATAGCCACACAACAGTATCGAAAGATGTATTTAATTTCATATCCAAAAACAGCTACGTACATAAAAAAACAATAAACTGTACATCGTTACTGCTGCCACAAGACACGTAAATACTATGGAAGACACATTGAATAATTCACTTTCACACCTGCCCGTTGCCGTCTGTCCAGTTTAAATAAAAAACTTAAGGAAGCACATCTAGGTCACACTGCCCTAGTTGAGAAAATTCTGAAATAAATTACCCATATAATATTTGCCACAACTTCCGGAAACGCGAAAAATTTTACAAAAACTTTGCTTTCTTTAACATGGACAAAACAAGTTGAATAGAAGCTCCCTTTTGTTTAGAAATGGTACTGAACCTATACCTGACGTGCACGATTAGACGCTGAAAATTATTTTTTCTCAGAAATGATTTAGTAGTAGCAGGGAATCTTTTCACCAGCTCTCGTTCTTGCGCTCTCGTTTTCGTCGTTCGTAAATCATCAGCTTCCGGCGTCCAACCTATGTTCGTTCGTCCTCGCTACCCATGATACACCACCCAGTTACCAACTTCATAACACAACGGGAAGGCTAGGCACACAGTGACTGCATTTTTATTAAGCACTGATCCGATAATTTATACCTGCACGCTCAAGCTGATGCACTAACGGAGGACAGATCCTCGTCAAGGTTTTTGGTACTTATGCCAGATGCTAGAGACACGGGCACTATCCATTTGGAAAACCGAGAATACGATCCTGAAACTGCTAAGTTGTTAAAGCTGTGAACTGCTGACGTATTCGAATCAACATTTGTTAATTTTGCGAGAAGGCTCTTATTAGCTAAATAAATATCCTGTTGTATTTGCTCCCGTGGAAAAATGTACAAGATACCTGAAAAAGTTTTCATTCTGCAACAATATATATGAATTTGTATGAGAAAAAGAGAGAGAGAGAGAGAGAGAGAGAGAGAGAGAGAGAGAGCCTGAAAGCGATCTAAGAAAATGGTGGTAAGAAATGGAGGATTTTCTGGTGATGCATTAGACATATTCAGAGATGCTCCTTGTTCCACTATGTTTTGCCGACTAACCTCTTGTTTCGCCATGCCTCAGCAGAATCAGGAGCAACACTGAAGTTGTCCGATGCAGCATGGGAAGAAACAATGGGAATGTTTCATAGGCCATGAACTTACTACCCAGAAGGTTCACCAGCAACCGGGACATCTTGTCGCGAGGGACTCTATTGTATGAAAAAACTTCTGAATGTTCCGTTTATTGTGAATACAAAACAGGTTACTGCAGATGATGATGTTATCAGTTAACCAAGAACACAAATACGCATAACGTATTGCCAACACATAAGCGATGGAATCTATTACTTTACAGCTGTGGTCGTGCGGTAGCGTTCTCGCTTCCCACGGGCGGGTTCCCGGGTTCGATTCCCGGTGGGGTCAGGGATTTTCTCTGCCTCGTGATGGCTGGGTGTTGTGTGATGTCCTTAGGTTAGTTAGGTTTAAGTAGGTCTAAGTTCTAGGGGACTGATGACCATAGATGTTAAGTCCCATAGTGCTCAGAGCCATTTGAACTTTACAGCTGTACCATTGGTCATAAAATTTAATATATCGCTCAATTACGTGTTCTGTATTATGAAACTTCACAACATGTGGATGCTTCGAATCTGTTCATATTCGTCAGTATTTATTAACTGAAAGCTCATTAAATGTTATATAAAGTAGCGCTCAGACCAAAGACACATATTGTAGTCATCGACGGTATAGGGTACGGTTATAATGCGAGTTCTTGTTATTAAAGCGAACTTATTGCACAATTTTTCTGGCACCTGTTTGTAGCCGCTCTCAGATGTAACGATTTCTGATACCACGCAATTGCCTTACTTGCGTAACAGGTATATGTCAATCCAGAGCGACCTTAAGTGGAATGATTACAGGAAACAAATAGTAGAACACTCAGATGCCCAACTTAGAAGAGTGAAATGGCACAGAGATTTCACGACGCATACCACTTGTCCGTGCTTATAATATGACTTCATATTTATACTGCACTTTTGTGTCTGGTTAGAAAGAGAATTCGGTTGGTGAAGATAATTTCTTTATAGGTAGTAAAGCTGCCCCTTCCTATCCCCGTTGGGTACGGCCATGTCACAAAACCAGCAAAACCAGTTTATATTCGTATATTTACAGCTAGGGAGTCACATATTGACGCATTGTCCAGTCAACGAAGGGACATTAGGTTAATAATTCGTGTAGTCGCAAATTTTTGTACAGAGGTACGAGTGAGTGACATCAACAAAATACAAAAAATCCTGAAGTAAGGGGAATGAGCTTGCGTGTAACTTGTTGTGTTTAAAAGTCAATTTTTTTATGTTTTTCTTGAATTACCTAAAGCTGCGTTATCTATAGAAAAGGTTTCCCCATTATAAAATTAAAATACATTAAATTTCATACAATAATACTATAATCTTTTGCTCAAGGGGTAGTAATTTCCACGTGGCTGGGTTTGGAAAAATTGCAACTTACTAAAAATTCAGATGTAATAGTAAATAATTAATACTTATTGTTAAATGATTTGGATTACGTTCCAATGGTTTAAACGGTTCTATGCACTATGGGACTTAACATCTGAGGTCATCAGTCCTCTAGACTTAGAACTATTTAAACCTAAATAATCCAAGGACATCACACACATCCATGCCTGAGGCAGGATTCGAACCTGCGACCGTAGCAGGAGCGCGGTTCCGGACTGAAGTGCTTAAAAACGCTCGGCTACAGCGGCTGGCTTGGATTATGGACAATTATAAAATGTTTATAAGTATATAATATATCAAACTCTGGAGGCATTTGGAATTGACAGAAAAATTAGGGAGATAGTAAAGCAAACAGTGACAGATACCAAGCCCCAAGTCAAATTTCGAGGCAAGTTTTCTGAACCTTAAGACCAAAACGGGTTTGAGACAAGGGGATGGGCCCTCCCAGATTCTTTTCAACATAACCTTGGAAAAGATTATGAGGTAGACATTGGGGGAATACACACAATAAAAAGTAAAGGGAATTTCTTTTGGAGGATCAAGGGCCTTACGATACATGCATTAGCTTTTGCAGATTATATTGCTCTACTATCCACTGATATAGCTGATGCAATTAAACAATGGAAATCTTAGCAAAGCTTGCAGCTCAATTTGGTTTACACATATCACAAGAAAAAAATAAATTCATGTCTAACAAATATAATGAAATCAAAGAATTGCATGTTATTGGATGTATTGAAATGGTTAAGCACTTTAATTATTTGGGAGAAACAATAACGGATACTGGCAGAGAAAAAAAGACCGGAAAACTTCGAGTACGGTAGCTAAACTTAGGACGGCACACATTTTAACACAGAAGCTGTACAACAGAAAATTCCTTTCTCGAAATGCAAAGTTATTACACTAGAATACAGCGACGAGAAGTTCAATATGCAGCAGAAACACTCTGCCTCAAGACCGAAAGACTAATAAATGACCTCGAGAAAAAGGAAAGAGTAATTCTGAGGAAGGTTCTTGGTGGACACAAAAAAATGGTCAAAAATGGGTAAAGATGAGCAATGAGAAGATCTATCAATTTATTAAACCAGTCATAACGGAAATGAGAAAGAGATGACTGATGTTCTTTGGTCATTTGGTGAGAATGGGTTACGACGGATCAACGAAGAAAATCTTCAATATAATTCAACAGAGAAAACAGCAACCTCTTGGTTGCAAGGAATAAAGAAAGACGTCGGTGAACTTAGACTTACAGAAATGTACACAATGAATAGGGACAAGTACAGAAAGGCAATAACTGCATTCGAGGTTTCTCAGGAGGCTCCAAAACCGAAGACCAACATGAAACTAACTGCTGAACATGTGGCAAAAATGGCGGCAGGTAAAAGAACAGCCCGAGAAAAGAGAATGAAAAAAGTGAACATGAAATAGAATTTGTAACGCGGTCCTTAGTTGACCAATTCGTGTAAATAAGTAAAAACTGCATTAGAGGCGTATTAAGGATTCGGCTGTGCCTTTGGGGTGTAATCCGATGGAGTAAGGGGGTGGGGGTTGGAAGTGTGAGTGAAGGTAGGTCGCCAGTCATATATGGTCGTGTATGTCATGTGTCACTCCTTCACAGATCTTAAAAATGAATAGCATGGCGGCAATTTCGTACTCTCTCTCTCTCTACTCCATAGCGTCACAAGAAGAGTGTACAGGATATTTCTCAAAGCTATACAGACCTTTCGGTAGCACGGACATACACGAGAGGTGTTTATTTCTCACAACCTGCATTAACACGACATGTAGCGCAAATACGGCTTCCTAACAATATTAGAGCAAGAAACGTATACGGACAGAATCTACGCCATTCTCTGCACACTGTTCTATGGTGCTAGGAGGGAAATAGATTCTTGGTCATGCTGTACAATAGCCGAAGCCTTCTCTTGGGAAAGGCAAGCTTCCCAACCATGAGCGCTGTCCGCTTCTAAGTTCAGAGATTATACCTATTCGGCTTTTCCTGTAAAGTTATGTTATGTAGATAGACGAAATAACTTCATTGAGCTCGTGTTTGTACGAGTATAGTGGTGTTACTTTTATTTACTTATGTGTAATTTGATTTCTAGTTTTTAACTGAGATGCTTTGTAAAATTCCACACTGTAGTGCCTATCTTGAGAGTAACTTTCTGTCAATATGCGTTCGTCAATGTCAAAATCATTCTCTCCAATGTATGTACTTACCAGAGTATCAAGGACATCGCCTACATCACCAAATACTTAGCTTTCCCGCCATCTTCAGCGGCCCAAGGGCTGATATTTTTTTTCTCTATGCAACAGATGGTATAATGGAATTTCACATATTTCAACGTAAGTCATGCTATGTTGTACAACAGTGTACTGTTCATCACTTCCATTTTATCAGTCCCATTCCAGTAGACATTTGCACGCCCACCTTGCAAGTATGCTGTGGTGGTAAGTGGCTCCATTCAGCGCAGCTCACAATAGGAGCAAGCAGTTCCTGAATGTAGGACATTTATGTAGTCTAGCAATACCGCGAAACATCACGAAAAAACTGCAGTAACTTGCTATTCATCCATTAGTTCACTATTGACTATAACTTGATTATGTGGCGTTACAGTACGCTGTCAACGATAAACATCAGCAAGGTGCCAGTTTTACCGATCGTATTCCTTCCGTTCCAACGTTATATAGGCTACTGGCTATAAGCACTTACAAATTAAACACTTAAAAACCACCGTTTGTAAGAAAGTATTTTACTCAATAGCTCTGTTAACTTATGCAAATAGGTACTCATTCAATAAACGTACGGTAATTCCACTACATAAAGACGATCACAGTGAAGTTATTTTGTGTACCAACATGCGAGAACTGGCCAGTAAATGACGGAGATGTATAGCCTGTCTACAGACTGAATAGCGAGCAGCACTCGTGGTAGACAAAGTTGTCTTTGCTAAGAGACCTACAGAGTGTTGTACAAGATGACTGAAAATCAGCTTTCCGTCTGGCAGTGCGGAACAGTGTAGAGTATATACGTAGAAATCCTCGATTAACTTTTCCTGCGTTGCTATTATTAGTAGCTCAAATCTCTACTTCTTTTAGTGTCAACACAATTTTTAGAAAAAGAACACCGCTTTGGGCATGCTCCTCAGTGCTTCGCCGCTTCATAACGCGAGCAGCGGAGGGGTCGGTATAACTTTCTGAATCACGTGTAGTTGTTTTTTCTGACGTAGTGGGTAGAGAGAGAGAGAGAGAGAGAGAGAGAGAGAGAGAGAAAGCGGGGGGAGGGATGGAGGGAGGGAGAGAGCAGATAATTGTCCATTCGCTTCTTAGTTTGCAGGCCTACGAAGAGGGAAGTCTCCCCATATGTCGGCGATCTGCGATTCCTCATGAGTGTATCATTCATCCTCACCCCTATCATCCAACCCCGTCACAGCTCAAGAAAACAATTCACTCCTTAAAAGGCTCTACGGCACTTAGATTTGGCATATCCATTAAATATTTGTAACTAATCAGCTCCTCTTAACAATAAACATTAATTTTATTCCAAAGCCATTATTTTCAATAAACTACCGTTTTTGCAACGGCTACAACACTAAGAATATTTGTCCTAGAGAAAAATGAACAAGATAATTTTTGAAGGAAATTTAATCTATTTTGATTGTATACGGAGAGACATCTTTGTGTAATGCCTCGCAATTCTAGTTGCCTTCAAACGCTCCACACCGCTAGCTGACATCCTAGAGGTCCGGATATTAAATCTATTCTTCTTGGCGGTCCATCCTACCAATGTACAATAAGTTGCTGCTTTACGAAATTTTCCACAATTCGACGTGATTTGGTCTTCGTTGCTTGGGGTGGGAACGAAGAACGTACGGTTATTCAGTGCAGAACAACATCGCAGCACAGAAAATAAATCAGCACGGTAGTGCAAACGAAAACCCCATTAGCTTTTAATTAACGCTACGAACGCAGCATGGTACGTCAAAATCAAAAACGGTGTCCTAAGATTTCATAAAAAATATTTTCGTAGTTTGATCCCCAACTCGGATAACTGGAAATGATCGTTTCTCTGTCCTGTAATATGTAGCTAGTTTGACTTAAACAAAAAATAAATGTAAATACATCTAACTGACTTCTAAGGCCATCGTCTTCAGCTGTAGCACGTTACAGAGGACATCAAAAGCAAAGAATATTAGCGAGATCAAGACAAGAGCGAGAGAAGACGCTGACTGGTCACTTACGGTTCCGTACTCCGTCCCACCCAACGCTGGCCTTGTGCGTTCTTCTATCTGAAGACTGTTCTCGACAAGCAGTTCAGATATTCAGTTAATGAGCTTGCCTCGCAGAAGTATAACCACTACAGCACAAACAATTGCTCAAGAAGAATCACGTAAGCACAGACAATAGTTTGTGAAACACGGTTCAAAATCGCAATGTTGCCGCGCAACTATCCGCGTCGTGATGTGCGATATTTCGTTGTTGACAAATTCACCTGGTATATTAGCTAAAACGCGACGACCGCTTGCGGTTGTACCACAGCGCTTTATCAACCGTACGTAATACGTATCTGTTCTGTCACGATCATAATATCCCAGAATAACTGCGGTAGAACAGAAATGCCGGCCGGAGTGGCCGAGCGGTTCTAGGCGCTTCCGTCTCGAACCGAGCGACCGCTACGGTCGCAGGTTCGAATCCTGCCTCGGGCATGGATGTGTGTGATGTCCTTAGGTTAGTTAGGTTTAAGTAGTTCTAAGTTCTACGGGACTGATAACCTTACAAGTTAAGTCCCATAGCGCTCAGAGCCATTTGAACCATTTTTTTTAGAACAGAAATCTTCTATAAACATGTCGCTTTGGCGTACCTCACTGGTGACTTGGTTGTTTCGTAAAGAGCTATGGAGTGGAATATGAACGGATATGAAATATATGTATCTTGTGAAGATTAGATAACACCGAAATTTTTGTTCGACGATATACGTTTGCACCACACATATACAACGAAATTGCTGAGATTTGTGGACAGATGCAGTGAGTTGATCTGTGGGTCACTGGCGTGTGCAGAACTTCTTTCAGATGCAGAAAAAAAATTAAGATGAAATACAAAACGTTCGCGTGTCAAAAGTATCTAAGGAAAACAGGCGAGACTTTGAATAGTTCACTTTAGTCCAAAATACCGACATCTCCAATACGATGGCGAAATAACTAAGGAGGAATTAATGCAGTATTTGAAGCTCCGTTTTAAAAGAGGCTTAAAATGCGTATCAGGTAATAATTACTGTGCCCCACAATCGAATTAACCTCTCTAATAAAGCCCATGTGCGCGCAGGGTTGTAACGCTTACGAGGCAAAACATTATGTGATACTACGGAAGTGACAGACGTGATAGTCTGCGTTCACTTCCTAGGTCCGTGCCGAACATGGAGTGTGCAGTTAACAGTCAAAGAGTGAAATAATTTCGTTATGTATGACGGGAAAATTAGATATATTTGATGAAAATTAGTGGAAAAGTACGTTGCATTCCGAAGTCTAAGCCCACAACAAAGTGATACTTCACGAACTTTTTAAAATAAAGCTCTCCGTCTTCAGGCCACGAGTGGCGTACCGGGACCATCCGACCGCCGTGTCATCTTCAGAGGAGGTTGCGGATAGGAGGGGCGTGGGGTCAGCACATCGCTCTCCCAGTCGTTATGCTGGTATACTTGACCGAAGCCGCTACTGTTCGGTCGAATAGCTCCTCAACTGGCATCACGAGGCTGAGTGCACCCCGAATAATGGCAACAGTGCATGGCGGCTGGATGGTCACCCATCCAAGTGCCGGTCACGCCCAACAGCGCTTAACTTCGTTGATCTCACGGGAACCGGTGTATCCACTGCGGCAAGGTCATTGCCCAAAATAACGTCAGAAGAGCTACAGAATTTGTTGAAACTTAATCATTAGTCAATAGCCGTAGTGCACTGTCCGAAACTTGTAGTTACCAATATTCTGAATCCAGAAATACTTTTGCAGCGAAAAGTAATATACTGTTACTCGCTTCCGCTGCGACACAGCAGATAACACGCATGGTCGTCAGGTAAAGGTACTTTTCTGAAAGGTAACGTTAGCACAACCAACCCGTTATTCTGTTCCATTCTGGAAGTCGTAAATTTTCATCCAATGGGTCAACTGCTAGACATCGATTAATTCCGTTTAAGACTTGCATGCCTTTCATTTACACTATTTTATTGCAGGGTATCTCAATGGAGACACACAAAGTCTTTCACAGCAGACCTTAAAAATATTTTCCGTTTCAGTTTTTCATAATTTTCTGAAAACATGAAGAATCAACGTAAAAACCTATGTTTTCGCTATTAATGGACCAATGCCTGTAATAGATACACGTTTCTATCAACGAATTTCACTAATCAATTACTTGGTTTGAGCAAACACATACTGAACGTTGTTTAACATTAGAAATGGTTTAGTTCAAAGAAGAGCAGCTCGTTTTGCGTTGTCGTGATGTAAGGGTACGATACCAGAATTGGTTTGGCAATTATTAAAACAAAGGCGTTTTTCGTTGCGGCAGGACCTCTCATGAATTTTCGATCACCATTCCTCCTCCGAATGTGAAGTATCGAGAGGGAGCTGAGCCCACTCGGAAAGATTTAAGTGTTCGTTAATGAAGTGCACTTTTAAGTAATTGATTGGTAAAGAAATAACATGAGGGTTGTTCTGTGAATGCTCTGTTAGTCACTTAAATGTGAATTGCAGAATAATGAAGTAGATGTAGATGTAGATGTGGTTGCAGTTTGATGTTCTTTATCCTCTCCAGCAACGATGTGCAAAACAAATTGTTACGCAGTTCCATCTTTTGTAAACACTTTCTTGTAACTGTGGACGAGTTTGTAATCTCTATATGCGCATTAATCTTTCCTGATATTTTTCAATTCTACTTTTGTTCAAAAAATGTTTCAAATCACTCTCAGCACTATGGAACTTAACATCTGAGATAATCAGTCCCCTATAACTTAGAACTACTTAAACCTAACTAACCTAAGGACATCACACACATCCATGCCCAAGGGAGGATTCGAACCAGTTACCCAAGCGGTAGGAAATGACACACTTAAAGTAGTAAAGAAGTTTTGATAGTTGGGGAGCAAAATAACTGATGATGGTCGAAGTAGAGAGGATATAAAATGTAGACTGGCGATGGCAAGGAAAGCGTTTCTGAAGAAGAGAACTTTGTTAACATCGAGTATAGATTTAAGTGTCAGAAAGTCGTTTCTGAAAGTATTTGTATGGAGTGTAGCCATGTATGGGAGTGAAACATGGACGATAAATAGTTTGGACAAGAAGACAATAGAAGCTTTTGAAATGTGGTGCTACGGAAGAAGGCTCAAGATTAGATGGTAGATCACGTAACTAATGAGGAGCTATTGAAAAGAATTGGGGAGGAGAGGAGTTTGTGGCAAAACTTGACTAGAAGAAGGGATCGGTTGGTAGGACATGTTCTGAGGCATCAAGGGATCACCAATATAGTATTGGAGGCAGCGTGGAAGGTAAAAATCGTAGAGAGAGATCAAGAGATGAATGTACTAAGAAAATGCAGAAGGATGTAGGTTGCAGTAAGTACTGGGAGATGAAGCGGCTTGTACAGGATAGAGTGGCATGGAGAGCTGCCACAAACCAGGCTCAGGACTGAAGACCACAACAACAACAACAACCCTAGCGGTCGCACGGTTCCAGACTGAAGCGCCTAGAACGGCTTGGCCACACCTCTACTTTTGTAATCAGGACAATAGTTCATGTTGATGAAGATTTCAGCTGTGATGGAAAACATCATGATGAAATCTTTAGTAACAATAGACACAAAGAAGAGAACTCGATTATTGTAAAGGAAGCGGAATCTAACGCACATAGTGCTTTTGTGGATAGCTTACTTTCTCCCTCTTTCTGCAACATAACTTGTGTCCTACATAATCACTGCACTAGTACGGACAGCTATACATCAGGAGCTGTATGCTAGAGACAGCTGGAACACTAAGGAAACGAATTTACTTGTTTCCAGATCAAATAGTAATTTTTTTTTTTTAGCTGACCGATTAGTAGGAAATTGTATGGGTTTTAAACTGCTTCCGATGAAAACAGAAAAGTATTCACTCTACTGAAAGAGTTATTATCACGACAAAACAAATGTAAATGATTTTGCAAGTGAAAACCGTCTTCAGCGACCCTCTAGAATGACTTCAGACTAGTGGTATACGAAAAGATACCATTCGGAAACTGACACTTAACTCCTGAAGTTCTCGCCAATCGCCTCGGTATCGTTGTTGCGAACAAAGGTATTGTACAAATGTTCAAATGTGTGTGAAACCTTATGGGACTTAACTGCTAAGTTCATCAGTCCCTAAGCTTACACACTACTTAACCTAAATTATTCTAAAGACAAACAGACACACACCCATGCCCGAGGGAGGACTCGAACCTCCGCCGGGACCAGCCACACAGTCCATGACTGCAGCGCCTTAGACCGCTCGGGTACTGTGCACGTAATCCGATTATAGTAAGCCGCAAACTATCATTCGCTTCATTGCTATGTATCACGTAAATATTACCAACATATTTCGTCCGGGATTCTCTAAACCTTTTCGAAAGCATCATGTCAAAAATAAGATCAAGGTTGCTCAATATTGTCTTACCGTTCATACAGAACGTAGGTGACATGTGTCTTCTGTTGTCGTATCACATAATACTGAGCGAATGTTGTCGGTTAAATCCCACTTCTCCACTTTTGGGTAAATATCCACGGCATGTTCTTCTGCTGCAGACTATGGAATCTCAGGGACTATCTACAATTATTACTCGCCGTGAACAGCTACTCTTACTGAGATTATCAACCTTTTCAACAGGTGTGAATACTGGCAGCAGTATTTCATCGCCGTGGAACACTTGTTCTTTGCTATAATTAAAATTCTATCGTCTGTTTCTGATTCATAAAGTTGATGAATAGTGACACAAAAAACGGTTCAAACGGCTCTGAGCACTATGGGACTCAACTGCTGAGGTCATTAGTCCCCTAGAACTTAGAACTAGTTAAACCTAACTAACCTAAGGACATCACAAACATCCATGCCCGAGGCAGGATTCGAACCTGCGACCGTAGCGGTGTTGCGGTTCCAGACTGCAGCGCCTTTAACCGCACGGCCACTTCGGCCGGCAATAGTGACACAAAGTCACACTTCTTCGTAAGACCTTTTAATAGTGGAATTTTGTCCTGGAATGAACTTCACTGATCTTCCCTCGTTGAATTTTGGTTGCTTATTTCACTTCACCATGGAAGCTGGTGGTCCATTGGATTGTGAACAAGTAAGAAAAATACTCTATACTTCCCTTTGATCTGTTCCAAGTCATTAGTATGTCAAAGAGATAGTCCATCATAAGCACGAAAAAGTATCTCTCTTCCCTTTCCCTTGTATTTACATCTAATAAAATCTTACTACATTTTGTCAGTGTTTGAATCTTTACAGATGTCGCGATCATTTCTTCTGGAAGATTTCGTGTTTTTCCAATAGTAGGTACGTAACTAAAGAGATGTAAATATGAAATAAGCTTCACCGAAGTCACTTCGCAACAGCAGGGAAAATTTTGAGACATTACTTGAAAAATGAACATGACAATCAATTTCATCGTTGGTTACAAAAATAAGTCAACCAAACTTTAATGCTGCAGAAACAGAGAGATTCTCAGTTAGATTCAACAAATTGCAATATTATACGTTTAATAATAACAGTATAAGTTCATTCAATAACATTTATGATATGTTATATGACATAGTTCTTATCGAAAACATTGGTACTTTTTCGTACTGTAGCATATCGCATACTGCTGGAAATAAAGAGCGCGTGGTGAGAAGTCCAACTGTGTGGATTATCTACATAATTTTACGATACTGTTATAAACTCCTATGACGAAGCAGTGGCTTGTTGTATACTGCTGCGTACCAGATGTTACAAGTCGCGCCCCAGCCCACGCTCGGTTGACGTGATTAGCGCTCCCACAGTGGGGGCCGATGAGAAGGGACTTTCCCCAGAAGGCACTGCTGTGGGGTGCAGAAAGGTGCCCCTCTGCCAGCCAAAAGGAAAAGGAAAGCTGAAAATCGCCACGGAGGTGGGGAGGGGGGGGGGGGGGGGGGGGGGAGTCGTGGAGCAATCTGGAAGGAAGCGTTCTAAAGACACGGTCACACTTCCAAGCTCTCCTCCCTGCTGTACGTGTTTCCTACTTCCTCGTAGGACACTACACCCTCAGTCTGGCTGCGGATGCCTCCTGACGCTGTAGCACACATCATCTCTATCACTAAACTTTAGCTTCTGGAGACAATAAACCTAACATGTGGGTTCAAATGGCTCCGAGCACTATGGGACTTAATATCTGAGGTCATCAGTCCCCTAGAACTTAGAAGTGCTTAAGCCTAACTAACCTAAGGACATGACACAAATCCATGCCCGAGGCAGGATTCGAACCTGCGACCGTAGCGGTCGCACGGTTCCAGACTGTAGCGCCTAGAACCTAACATGTGACAGCTAAATCTCTTTATTAGGGTTTTCATGTCGAGAACTTACCTAAACACTGCCGGGCCACCACATCCCGTCTTCATCTTGACTTGGCAACCATTGAACAAACTAGTGTCCTTCTTTGCCTCAACGAGCGTTTCTTAGGAGTAGCAGCCGCTGCCTGTGCGTTATCCACGCCACACGCTAAGGGGCTGTGTTGATTGACCCAGCGCACTCATCGGAAAATCTGCTGGCATCGGCGGCTGATCACGCTTCTCATCATTACCGCGCCATCCGCTAGGGTTCATGCCGACGCCGACGTAGACGGGTCCATCGTTGGCGACACTGCGCTGGCGTGCTGCTCGCCATGTAAGTCCTCTTGCTGTGCACACTTACTTCATATGACAATTATTCGGAGAGCTGCCTGCGATGGGCGTCTTCCTGATACGATTTTTATTTTTGTCAAATTATAACACTTCCATTTCCCTTGTAACGGTTTCGTTCCCTAGCAGTTTGGCCTCCAATTTTGCAACCTTACCTTTCAAGAGCTCTGGGGCGAATGGGCTGCTGGAACATCAAGAAATCGCTGCTGCCGGAAATGTTGGGACAGATAATGCCGCCCTGATAAAAAAGAATAACAACTATGTCTTGTCGTACATATGCGTTGGGAAAAGATGCCACGTTAAATGCTGTTCTTACTAAGGAAGCTAAAGCAAGAGCTACTGATTTTTGTACCGGCGGAATAAATCCACTAATTGGGACTGGGGTTAAGATGGCATTCCCCATCTCACAAGCCATTAGACCGGCTCTGCTGTTGGAGGAATCGGAGCGATTTGTTTCAGCCCCTGCACGCAGACTGAGCCGCGCCGCGTTTTTGTAAATGATAGAGGCTGTCAGCGGTGTGCAAAATGGAACCTTATGACTGAGAGTTGTTGTGCTCCTCGTTGAACGAAATGTCGTTCGATAGGGCTTGCAACTGATGGCTGCCTGCAAAGTCGGAGGCACAGCTTTCTACAGCAGAAGACATCGCAAAGTAATAGGCGGAATGACAGGTCGCAAAGGGAAAACGAAAATGCACAGTGGGGAAACGTGTGAGAATAGCGCACCCCCACCAATTCTCACACACTACGAGGACAATGAACCCCGTGACAAACGGAGAAGTCAGTAAGATGGCAAACGTTGTATTAGAAGCAGGCTCAGATGAAGGACCAGCGAAATGTTAATAAATACAGGAGCTCATATTAATGTTTTATTTGTTTCACAAAATGATAAGAGTACACTCAGGCCGCTATTGTATGACATATGTGGTTTAGGTGAGGAGATAAGCGTTCCTACCACTAACTACCTGCTAGATTTGCAGATTGACTGGAGAAAGTATGAATTCAACACGGAAGTGCTGAGCATGAGCTGACAGGATTTTGATGTAATTTTGGGACCAGCGTCCTAAGCCGTTTTGAGGCAGTGACTGATTATAGGATGAAAATTGTGCAATTCAGTAAGACAACTCACTATTTTGAGAGTATGTGCGTGTTTCATTCGCGAGGAGCAAGTTGCGTAAGACTACCTCCGCAGGTTCTGGTAGAACCGTTTGTGTGGACGTTAAGAAAAAGCATCCCTGTCACAGTCAGTCGAGGTACGAGAAACGTTTGCGGGTGTTATGTCAAAACTCGGATACCACCAAGACCAAAATTTTCGGTTGATCCACTTAGCCACAACGACGTACAAGACCAGTCGTAAATTCATGTGAAAAAAAGCATAAGTAAAGTAGATGCAGATGGAAAGAAGGTTCGAGTACCGGTGCGCGTAATTATAGTTTGGTCAGATAGATGTAGCGGTCCCAAGTCGAAGTACAAGTGGAGAGGCTAGTGGAGAGGAAGTAATTGAAGAAGTCGTTCAGGGTGAGAAGCAGCTTAAGCAGAACAGGAAGAAGCAATTGGCTCGGTGATAGGTTTTTGCTGTTACTCCTTTAATTATGAATCAATTACGAGAGAACACAGTGCATTTACTTGAGTCAGAAGAGAAGGACCCAGTTCCGGAGGAATATATGCGATCCCTACAGAAGTCACTACACTGACCGCTCAGAAACGATATAGACTTCAATTTCCTCCACAATCTGTTGTTCTGGAAACTATTGAGCAACAGCTGTCTGCAAGGATAATTCAACCTGATGCCAGACCGTTGTCACCACTAATCTTCATTGTACCAAACAAGTCAGGTAATGAAGAGAAATATGTAATGTGCTTGCCATGTTTCAGAGATTCACTTATTTATTATTGAGAAGTTTGAAACACACTGTATGTCTCGTGTATTTAAATGCTACAAAAAATTTTTTCAGTAGCAAATGAGGAACATAGGGAAGAAGTCTGTAGTCCATGATGAAAGTGCCTATTTGAGGCTGAATGTGAAGGCTTCAGAGTGCCCATTTGAGCCTGAAGACAGAAAAATTCAGATATTGAGATCATTGGTACCTTAATATGTTCACTCTTCAGTGTGTTAGTTTTTTTTACTGTGTCTAGCAGTCTTCCCACAAACACCTCACCTGATATTTTCTGCATGGTCACAACTGCACCACTACTTGGACTACTCTTGTGTGTGTAGAGTAACCGTTCAGCATCTATGCATCCAACATCAATACCTGACGTACTGCTTTTGCCACTTGTACTTGGAGGTACTAACCGATCTAAAAACATACTGCTCCTAATAGCTGTTATTATTAGTCCGCAAATGAAATAAATCCTGATATAATACTGTTTAGCGCTCTGCCCTAACTCAACAACCACAAAATCTATACTTATTCCCCAACATCCTGTGTATGTGGTTGTTTCCCTGCCCCCATAATTGTCTCTTTTTGCAGCCTACAGAGTTATATCTGACATTAAAAAGTATGCTTGCGTTTTGCGAATTCTCTTGCTCGCTGCACGACAACTATTAGGCCTTAAAAAAATAGTTTTCGATAGAGTCCATAATTTTCGAGTTATTCAAGGAAAACGTGCAAAAGTGACCTTCAGACTCACCCTGACTCCCACACTCAGCCCCAATGCGTCAGGATACCCCCTCCTACCACCGTACAAAAAATTTTCAACTGCAAGAACTATTTCCAACATTCGACTTTTTTAGTCTTCGTTGACTGCCCTTATTACGCCAGCGGCTTAGTTGCGACTCACAAATTACAAAACTGAAGTTTGTATAAACTCTAAAACCATAGCCTTAAGCGTAAACGAATCCAAATACGAAATTTAGCTGTATTAAAATTAGCTACATTCGGTAGGGGCAGCTGAACCACATTGTGTGTAGTGGTTGAAAGTGTATGAGAGAGTTGCTTTACCGTCTCACTCTGGCGCAAAACGATTTCATAGATATATGAATACAGATTTGGAGCATTCTGTGTTTAAGTGAGTCTGTCTAAGGGATCATAGTATGCTGAAATATATTTGGTTAGGAAGGTTTAGCTGTGACCACGTTGTTCACCGATGTGTTAAGTTTTTGGAACCATACACTGAGTTCATACGATTGGTACATTACACACAGTGTGATGAGGGTTGTTGTTGTTGTTGTTGTTGTGGTCTTCAGTCCTGAGACTGGTTTGATGCAGCTCTCCATGCTACTCTATCCTGTGCTAGCTTTTTCATCTCCCAGTACCTACTGCAACTTACATCCTTCTGAATCTGCTTAGTGTATTCATCTCTTGGTCTCCCTCTACGATTTTTACCCTCCACGCTGCCCTCCAATACTAAATTGGTGATCCCTTGATGCCTCAAAACATGTCCTACCAACCGATCCCTTCTTCTGGTCAAGTTGTGCCACAAACGTCTCTTCTCCCCAATCCTATTCAATACTTCCTCATTAGTTATGTGATCTACCCATCTAATCTTCAGCATTCTTCTGTAGCACCACATTTCGAAAGCTTCTATTCTCTTCTTGTCTAAACTATTTATCGTCCATGTTTCACTTCCATACATGGCTACACTCCATACGAATACTTGCAGAAATGACTTCCTGACACTTAAATCAATACTGGATGTTAACAAATTTCTCTTCTTCAGAAACGCTTTCCTTGCCATTGCCAGTCTACATTTTATATCCTCTCTACTTCGACCATCATCAGTTATTTTGCTCCCCAAATAGCAAAACTCCTTTACTACTTTAAGTGCCTCATTTCCTAATCTAATTCCCTCAGCATCACCCGACTTAATTAGACTACATTCCATTATCCTTGTTTTGCTTTTCTTGATGTTCATCTTATATCCTCCTTTCAAGACACTGTCCATTCCATTCAACTGCTCTTCCAAGTCCTTTGCTGTCTCTGACAGAATTACAATGTCATCGGTGAACCTCAAAGTTTTTATTTCTTCTCCATGAATTTTAATACCTACCCCGAATTTTTCTTTTGTTTCCTTTACTGCTTCCTCAATATACAGATTGAACAACATCGGGGAGAGGCTACAACCCTGTCTTACTCCCTTCCCAACCACTGCTTCCTTTTCATGTCCCTCGACTCTTATAACTGCCATCTGGTTTCTGTACAAATTGTAAATAGCCTTTCGCTCCCTGTATTTTACCCCTGCCACCTTCAGACTTTGAAAGAGAGTATTCCAGTCAACATTGTCAAAAGCTTTCTCTAAGTCTACAAAGGCTAGAAACGTAGGTTTGCCTTTTCTTAATCTTTCTTCTAAGATAAGTCGTAAGGTCAGTATTGCCTCACGTGTTCCAGTGTTTCTACGGAATCCAAACTGATCTTCCCCGAGGTTGGCTTCTACTAGTTTTTCCATTCGTCTGTAAAGAATTCGTGTTAGTATTTTGCAGCTGTGACTTATTAAGCTGATAGTTCGGTAATTTTCACATCTGTCAACACCTGCTTTCTTTGGGATTGGAATTATTATATTCTTTTTGAAGTCTGAGGGTATTTCACCAGATTCATACATCTTGCTCACCAGATGGTAGAGTTTTGTCAGGACTGGCTCTCCCACGGCCGTCAGTAGTTCCAATGGAATATTGTCTACTCCGGGGGCCTTGTTTCGACTCAGGTCTTTCAGTGCTCTGTCAAACTCTTCACGCAGTATCGTATCTCCCATTTCATCTTCATCTACATCCTCTTCCATTTCCATAATATTGTCCTCAAGTACATCGCCCTTGTATAGACCCTCTATATACTCCTTCCACCTTTCTGCTTTCCCTTCTTTGCTTAGAACTGGGTTTCCATCTGAGCTCTTGATATTCATACAAGTCGTTCTCTTATCTCCAAAGGTCTCTTTAATTTTCCTGTAGGCGGTATCTATCTTACCCCTAGTGAGATAGACCTCTACATCCTTACATTTGTCCTCTAGCCATCCCTGCTTAGCCATTTTGCACTTCCTGTCGATCTCATTTTTGAGACATTTGTATTCCTTTTTGCCTGTTTCACTTACTGGATTTTTATATTTTCTCCTTTCATCAATTAAATTCAATATTTCTTCTGTTACCCAAGGATTTCTACTAGCCCTCGTCTTTTTACCTACTTGATCCTCTGCTGCCTTCACTACTTCATCCCTCAAAGCTACCCATTCTTCTTCTACTGTATTTATTTCCCCCATTCCTGTCAATTGCTCCCTTATGCTCTCCCTGAATCTCTGTACAACCTCTGGTTCTTTTAGTTTATCCAGGTCCCATCTCCTTAAATTCCCACCATTTTGCAGTTTCTTCAGTTTTAATCTACAGGTCATAACCAATAGATTGTGGTCAGAGTCCACATCTGCCCCTGGAAATGTCTTACAATTTAAAACCTGGTTCCTAAATCTCTGTCTTACCATTATATAATCTATCTGATACCTTTTAGTATCTCCAGGGTTCTTCCATGTATACAACCTTCTTTCATGATTCTTAAACCAAGTGTTGGTTATGATTATGTTGTGCTCTGTGCAAAATTCTACCAGGCGGCTTCCTCTTTCATTTCTGTCCCCCAATCCGTATTCACCTACTATGTTTCCTTCTGTCCCTTTTCCTACACTCGAATTCCAGTCACCCATGACTATTAAATTTTCGTCTCCCTTCACAATCTGAATAATTTCTTTTATTTCATCATACATTTCTTCAATTTCTTCGTCATCTGCAGAGCTAGTTGGCATATAAACTTGTAGTACTGTAGTAGGTGTGGGCTTCGTATCTATCTTGGCCACAATAATGCGTTCACTATGCTGTTTGTAGTAGCTTACCCGCATTCCTATTTTCCTATTCATTATTAAACCTACTCCTGCATTACCCCTATTTGATTTTGTGTTTATAACCCTGTAGTCACCTGACCAGAAGTCTTGTTCCTCCTGCCACCGAACTTCACTAATTCCCACTGTATCTAACTTCAACCTATCCATTTCCCTTTTTAAATTTTCTAACCTACCTGCCCGATTAAGGGATCTGACATTCCACGCTCCGATCCGTAGAACGCCAGTTTTCTTTCTCCTGATAACGACATCCTCTTGAGTAGTCCCCGCCCGGAGATCCGAATGGGGGACTATTTTACCTCCGGAATATTTTACCCAAGAGGACGCCATCATCATGTAATCATACAGTAAAGCTGCATGCCCTCGGGAAAAATTACGGCTGTAGTTCCCCCTTGCTTTCAGCCGTTCGCAGTACCAGCACAGCAAGGCCGTTTTGGTTATTGTTACAAGGCCAGATCAGTCAATCATCCAGACTGTTGCCCTTGCAACTACTGAAAAGGCTGCTGCCCCTCTTCAGGAACCACACGTTTGTCTGGCCTCTCAACAGATACCCCTCCGTTGTGGTTGCACCTACGGTACGGCTATCTGTATCGCTGAGGCACGCAAGCCTCCCCACCAACGGCAAGGTCCATGGTTCATGAGGGTACTGACTTCGAATATCGTAGTCACTTGCAATAGGACGTGTTCTGGTATACATAAACGATTTTGAAACGTAATTAAAATATTGATGACAGTCTTAGCTGACCCAGTTTTGTAGTGCAGCAGGCATTATAGGTAGTAGCTAAGACCCTATTAACTCGTTCCACATCGTTTTGATAAAAGAATTGTTGAAAAGGTTCGTGCGATGTGAAATTAGCTAACAAACAAACAACTGAATCTTTACATTTATCCATTAGTAATGAGCAGTTCTCTCTCTTCCATACATTTCCATTTATGAATTGACGTTTATTTTCAGGCCTTACTCCGAGAGAATACACGCTCAACTACCAGTAACACATAAGAATTGCTTTTCGTTTATGCAGGGCAATTACTCCATTAAAGCTCTTAGTCACACCTCCCTTCGACGTCCTGAACCTTGTTATGTAGTTTAATATCGTTTGTGATTCAAGAGTTTGCTAAAAGACACCAACTAGTTGGTTGTGTGGACCAAAAGATGGTTTATAAAGATATTGCAATATATTAATTAATTAGTAACTAAATTTACGAGGAGTTCTCAAAAAGTATCGAAAATTTATTGCCACAAATAGTTTTGCTGTTTTTGAGGTACAGAACTCTAATCCCCTTCAACGTAGTCTGTTTCGTTATGCGCGCACTTTCATTGTCATTGTGGGAAATGCTTCTCGAGTCTTTAAAAAGACTGTCCCCATGATGTCTTCTTTTGACTCTAATAGTGTTCCTTTCACGGAAATTTTCAGCTTTGGAAGTAGACATAAGCCTTTCGTGGCCATGGAAGATTTTCGCGATAAATATCTGAATGGGATTCTCAGAGTAGACGGATGCGATATCATGATGGAGCAGCCAAGTTTTTGCTGCCCGCAACACAAGCTGTCGTTTGCACAGCGCTGCATCTCGAAGGCATCGATGGACTTGATGCTAGCTTTTTTTTAATTTTTTTATTTTTTCCTCGGGGATGTCGGCTGTCCAAACTCAGACGACTGCGTCTTGCTTTGCAAGCCTTACGCATAAACTGACGTCTCATCACGTCTGTTCGTGGTTTTGAGAATGTTGGCCTGATGCCTGCTTGTCTAGCAAGTTGTGTTCAATTTCCAGAAGGTGTTGCATCTGCTCAGTTGTCAGCAGTTCCATTATGAACTTATTTGACACTCTGTTAATGCACACACCATCGATCAGAATTGAATGTACCAATCCAATGCATATCCCTGCCTCATTCGCACCGAAATTCCGCACTTGGTCAGTGACATTTTGGCTCGTTGACGGTCTGCCTGACGGCGGTTGGCTGTACGTTGGTGTGCGGCCACCTTCGAAGCCGTTGCACCACTCCTTTATCCGTTATTTTGTCTAACTCGTATTTAAATTTGTTTTGATCTTATGATGCCTTTACTAGGGGTTAACGACAGCATCATTTGGAAACAAAGTAAGAGGGCTGCTCAGTCCGTCTCCTATATCGTTTATGTGCATTAGGAACAACAGAGGGAATATAATGCAGACTTGGAGAACACCAGGTACCACTTCCGTTTCACTTGATGACTTTTCGTCGATTGCTACTATAAAAGAAATCGTGAATCCAGTCGCAGAACTGAGACGTTACTCCATAGCTACGTAATCTGATTAGAGGCAGCTTGTGAGGAACGGTGTGAAAAGCTTTCTCGCAATCTACAAACACATTATCATTTCGACATCCCCTGTCTATAATCTCTCATTACCGCTTGTGCATAGTCAGCTAATAGTGTTTCACAACAACGATATTTTCTGAATATGTGCAGGATGTGAGTCACTAGATCGGTACCTTCGAGGTAATTCATTATATTCGAACACATTGAATGTTCTAAAATTGTACTACAAATCGACGTCAGTGACATGGGTATGTAATTTAGCCAATTACTCCTTTTTTTCATTCTAGAGTATTGGTCTGATCTGCGCAACTTTGCAAACTTTTAGTACAAATGTTTCGTCGATCCAGCTGTTGTATATGATTGCTAAGTATGGAAGTAAAGCAAACTCGGAAAAGAACCTAACTGGTATACAGTCTATAACGGAAGACTTGCCTTGATTTAAGTTACTTGTCCCATAGAGGATATCTACTTCTAAGTAACTCAAGTGAAATACATGAAGAAGTAATTAGTAAGACACTAGATACGATGTGAAACCCGCTATCGCCAATACGAATGTCGGAAGGGAGACCATTTGGAGGGGGGGGGGGGGGGGGGTAGGGGGAGAGCAGCGTGGACTGAAAGCCAACGTGCCGAAATTAACGGTAATAGAGTGAGACAACCTATCTGTGCAAGAGCAGCCAACCTAGAGCCTATGAGCATATATTTTCCTCGGAAGGCAACCTGAATATCGTCAAATGGTAGAACAACACACCGAATAGTTACTAAAGCAGTGCTTAAATGTGAAAACCATGAGAGGATCCGAGGCAAGCACAGAATACTTGTCATTATACAAGTACAACAACAAATAGCAATAGAAAATCCAAGTGGAGGAAAGAGTACAGTAGAAAGAAACATTGACGTAGGGAAAGTGAAGGAGAGTGACAAGATAGAGGAGTTTGTCATTAAGCTTCAAGACAGATTTGGGTTCCAGTAATGGGCGAAAACCTCAACATTGAAAACCAGAGGGAAACAATAAAATCAAATGTGGAGGAATTAGCAGTAGAAATGTGGGGATAAAGAAAAATGAGGAAGAAAAATACATGGTCAGAAAAATGTGAGCCCAAAGAAAAATAAATTAGAAGAGGGAAGAAAAAACGTAAATAATATTAAAAAAGCGCAGTACATATGGAAAAGTCAGCAGAAAAACCAAAAATTCTCTCTGGAGGAAAAAGAGGTTAAATGTTACTAGTCTAAATAAAAGGGAAGAACAGTATAAAACTACAAGGAATGCAAGAGATTGCGTTAGTTAGTCCTTCAGGGTATAATCTATTGATGCGAGGCAAAATGTATGGATATTTGGAAGGAATATTTTGAGGAGTTTCTGATTGTTGAACATGGAGTATGGAAAAGGGGGAACGAAACAAATATCCGAACATAGATCGCTTAGATGGACCACCCACAATGGTGGTGAGATATGGAATGTTAGGTAACCACTTACGAAGTGAGGAGATAAAAAAATAATAAAAAAACGCCTTGTGAAACTCGTTACCAACATTTGAAACTAAGGAAGAATGACAGAGATTATTAAGCTGAAGCAACCAAAGCAGGAGTCTACGAAAATGGAGATAAACTGGAATGCTGGAATCAAAACAAGCATCTAATTAATTAGCGCAGCGTACAAAGTTTTCTCAAAGAGTCTCCAGAAAATTTTGGAACCATATTTAAAAAAGGTTATAGATGAGAAAAAAGCAAGATTGATGAACAATGGATCCAACGCTCCACAGATACTTGCACCAAGAGAAGCCACTTTCAAATATTTGGAATGTATGAAAATAATAGCAATATTGTTTGTTGGTTGTTTTAAGACAGCCTACGATAGCATATACAGAGCAAAGTTGTCGGAGAAAACGCAGAAGCTTTGCTCGAAAGGTATAATGAAAATGAATGGAGAGTATTTCAAGGCTTTTGACATAAAAACAACAGCCAGTGAAGAGATGTGATGTAACTTCTCTGAAGCAACATGATAATACAGGAAGCACTGGATGCAGAAAACGAAACAAAAGAGACAATTGGCTTAGTAATAAAAATGTGTGTATTGACCTTTGCCGATGGTGTAGAACCAGTCGCTGAAAATCAGGATGACCTGAATATACTGGTAACCAAGGTGTATAAAAAAGCGAAGGTAGTAGGATTTGACGCAAAAATCACGAGAAAACGAAACTGGTGAGTGTAAAAAAAATCACGAAGGTGGGAAACTCAGCAGTTGATAATCATAGAGATGAAGTAGTAGATGCGTTTAAATATGTGGCGGTGGAAGCAAAACAACAGAAAAGATGAAAGAAAAAGTGCGAGGATCAAAGCAACACTGGGAGTGTCATATTCACACAGAAAATACTGTCACCAAAACCTTTTTACTAGGAACCAAAATAATGATATTTACAACTATAAGCAGACCATAATTGCTACATGGAGAATAGATAAGTATACGGAGAGAAAAATAAAGATTTTTCAAAAATTAATTCTAGCGAAAGATATTTGGGCCAGTTTGTGAGTGAGGAGAATGGAGGAGAAGAAAGAACATGGAGCTCAGAGAAGTGCACTGTGAACCAAATATTGATCCGGAAGCCTACACAAGGAGACTTAGATGGGTCGGGCACGTCTATATACGGGGGGAGGGAGGCACAAGTGTCAGGGGAAGAAACCCAAAGGACTAAGGCCTGGAGAGACCAGGTGACCAAGCATCTTCATATACTTGGAGCTAGGGAAGAAGGTGCCAAATACTGTAGAGGAGGTTATCTCATGAGCCAAAAAGCAACTGCGGTTTATGTGGCCAGGTGAGTAAGTAAGAGAATTGATGGTACTCACGTTGGCAGCTATTCTTGACTGGAATTCCGGATTATTTATTCCTCTTCTTTCAAGAAAAACATTCGGAAATACGTGTGTAGTAACCCTGCTTTAGTGTCTGGCATAAGGAACATAATTGCTATCGCACTGGGAAGGCATTCATTGTGTATTGCCTCTGGTGTACTATACGTACGACCAGAATACTCTGACAGATGTCGAGACAGGGCTTCCTCGTGGAAATTATTAAAAATGTCTGGCATTGAAGTCATTACGAAGTTTCGAGCTTTAGTAAGAAATTGCCAATCTGGGAAATTTTGCGTCCTTTTTAAGTTACAAAGCAAATGGACAGAATAAAATAAGCTGCTCCTAGTTAGAAGCTCTTAAAACAGTTCACAAACAAAATGCCATGCTCCAATTGGCTGCTGCATGGATGGAAGTGCTTCCTAACTGAGATGTCTTACAGTTGTAACTGCCTGCTTCAAACAAAACCAAATTACTGTCGTGATAGAGATGGGCAACTATAACACATGTATTAAAACGCAGGACTGTGCCTGGTAAAAACACAAAAAATCAAGAAATTTAAGAACTCAGGCTGCAAAGCACACAGAAAAATCAAAGTAATTCACAGGTTTATTGCTATCGAGTGACGATTTGTACAAGGCCGTCCCCTAGCATATCAACAGGGCAGGAAACTAAGACGCTTAACTGGTTGGAGCTGGAGTGAAGAAGATTCGATACTTTCTGAACTCGTATTTCTTTACCACATCATCAAGGTAACGGGAGAGTTTTTGGACCAGTGAGGAATAAGTGCGGGCTTCTGTCTTCTGTAGATTCGTCGTGATGCTATTGGTAACATTTTGGTAGCGATAGTCACTCATGACTGCTCACATGTGTTTGCGAATGCCACCCACTGATTATTAATTTAATTTGGGTTACTGTGTTTGTGCTTATGAACTGAACAAAAGTCTCTTCTGATGTCGACAAATGTTCTCGTGAGAGTTTGATAGCCACTACGAGATAAATGCCTCATCCCAGCTTATGCACACATTGTTCTCTGTTCAGGCCGTCGACATGATCGTTACTTATCTCTTTAAACCCATCAACAGCTTCCTTGGCGCTACCGTTTATTTTCTCATGACACCTACAACATTTAATAATTAACCAGGATATTGTTTTAAGATTATTGTATGTACCCTATGATTATGCAGTATCAACACAATTTTAGAACTTCCGTCATTGGTCCATGTATTATCCACTCGCCTACTTATATGTCCCCCTCCCCTCTCCATTCAACCTGCATTGCATTTCTACTACAGTAGTAACTACGGCTTCTACTGTCATCTTTTCACAGCTCATTATGTTTGATCTCGCCTGACACATAATCCTTTCAGTATGCATCCTGCTATCGTTCAATGAGAAATCATCGGTTGTGGATTAGGTTTTCATTTTAAAATCCATCTCTCACTGTCATACCTCAATGTGGTAATACACACTGATATCTACGAGTACTTTTCTAGTCCCTTGTAAGGGCATACTAATTGCTTTGGAACCCGGCAGTTGGTGTTGATCTGCAACCATAGCCTCCACCATTGACCTAAGGCAGCGGTTATGACGGAGGAGTGAGTAAGGTCAGAGCAGTGCAGTGGGTGCACAGAGCAGCGTCGGTGAAACAAACCGGTACTGCTCAAGAAACGTTGGGCAACAGAAGAAATGCCTTAGTTAATCGACCAAAGAAGGACATATAAAAATTCTCAGAAAAGGACTGGAACAGAGCAATATGAGTCACGTAAACTGTAATAAATAGGAAATGCAGGGAAGCTAATGCAAAATGGCTGCTGGAAAAATGTGAAGAAACAGAATGAGAAATGGTTGTCAGAAGAACAGATTCAGCTTACAGAAAAGTCAAAATAACATTTGATCACATTAAAACATAACTAGTCAACATAAAGGGAGGAAGAGGATTTTTACTGTTAAACGTCGGAGGTTTGAATCGATACGTCAAAAGAATACATTAAAGGTCTCTAAGAGGGTGAGGAACTGTCTGATGACATGATAGAGTCACTACAGATGACTACAGTCAGAGCTCAATAAACATCTAAAAGACTTGTCGTCAAATAACGTGGAAAGCATTTTAACATTCATTCGAAATTTCAGAAATTGTAGGTGAAAGTGGCAACCAAACAACTACCCAAGTTGCTGTGTAGACCACATGACGCTGGAAATATACCCTCCAACTTTCGAAAGAAATGAAGATAGCTAGGGCGAAAACTGTCATACAATCAGGTTAAAAGATCATCCATCCATGTTCCTGTAGAGATTAATAAACAGAACAATGAAAAAAAAAAGATTCAGTTACCTGACTAGTTTGACTTCAAGAAAAATTGATGTATCAGAGAGGCAGTCTTGCAATTATGCTTGATAATGGAAGCAAGGATTTTAAAAAAAGAAAAGAAAACAGGAACATACCTTCATAGGAGATGAAAAATTCGACTAGATGTAATATTTCGGGACGTTCAGAATTCTCAGAAAAATAGGTGTATGCAGTAGGAAAAGGGAGGTAATATTCAAAATTCAAAATATTTGAAAACTAATAAGGAACAACAGTAATGGTAATAATGGATGAAGTCATCAATTGAGAAAGGATGTTCGGGAATCATGTAAGTCTTTCTCCCCTATTGTTCTCTTTACATCAAATAAGAATTGTTGGAAATTAAACATACGTTCAGATGTGGGAATAAAATTCGGGGTGAAAGAGCACCATTGATACGATTTGCTGATGACATTGCTATCTTCAGTGGAAAAGTAAAAGGAAGACGGACGAGAGTCATGAGGTTTAGCTTAAATGATATTAGAGATAAATTTAACTTAAAAATTCAGGGCCACAAAGTAGATGGAGAGAAGGAATCTTGCAACCTGGAAAGGAAAACAACCTACATCAGACGAAACAAGTGTGATATAAAATGCAGACTATCATAGGCAAGGTCGGCCGTAGTGGCCGTGCGGTTCTAGGCGCTACAGTCTGGAGCCGAGCGACCTCTCCGGTTGCAGGTTCGAATCCGGCCTCGGGCATGGATTTGTGTGAAGTCCTTAGGTTAGTTAGGTTTAATTAGTTCTAAGTTCTAGGCGACTGATGACCTGAGAAGTTAAGTCGCATAGTGCTCAGAGCCATTTTATCATAGGCAAGGAGCTAGTTCGAGTGCAAAAGAAACCTACAAAACTGTAATATTGGCTCTAATTTCTGGCACAAATTTCGGGGAATGTATGTCTGAAGCACAGAATTTAGGGAAGTAAAACAAGGACGATGGGGGATGCTGAGAAGAAGAGATTCGAGGCATCTGAGAGATGGTGCCATGGAAGGCTGGTGCAAAGTAGGCGAACTGCTAAAGTAAGGAACAGGAATATCCTCTGCAGAATCGCCGAGAGCAGAAAATGTGGAAAATATTGAAAAGAAGAAGTGGCGTGACGAGAGGGCATTTGTTAAGACATTCGGAAACAACTTCTATGGTACCAGAGGAAGACGTAGAGCTTATGAAACTATAGAGGAAAAGCGAGAATGGAATATATGCAACAAACTATGGAGGTAGTTCGGTGAGGAAGTGTGACTCTTAGAAACAGGGCATGTATGCGTGACCAAGGCTATGCCACTGGTTTTATTATAGAAATATAACTGTAAACTGTAGACTAGCATGGTAGTTCTACCAATTTGAGATGGAGAGGAAGAAAATGAGAATTTTGTCTGCATCCACAATGCACGAGACGGGGAGTTTTTGTATCCCCTAGATGATTGGTACATAAGTTAAGAATATTCATTACAGTAACCTCGTGTTATAACCCAAAGCAACCAGCGCGTCAGCCCTTGTGGGGGTTCAACATGCGATCAGTCCGTGGCATTGGTTCCAGGGTTGGCCTGGTAGTCATTTCGGATTAAGTCAATATCGGAAGAGTATGGCTTGTGGTTCCATCCTAGAACGTTTAGATCCAGCTTTTAATCAGTTTCTCCTGCGTTTAGGTGAGCCATATTACTAATTGAGCTAGGACAGCCCCAACTTATGCTTTAGCCCGGTAGTCATTTCGGACTAAGTCGATATCGGAAGTGTAGGGCTTGTGGTTCCGTCCTAGTACGTTTAGATCCAGGTTTGAATCAGTTTCTCCTGCGTTTAAGTGAGTCATGTTAGTAATAGAGCTACGACAGCACCAACTTTATAACAGCACAACCCTTTTTTGATAAAGATCATAAAGAAAGGTAACGGTTTTAAAAATAATCGAGACTTCCCTGAAAACTTATACGATACGCTGCCATTCATAGGTTCCTACAGAATTTTTGGAAATTTGGCGCTTGTGCGTTCCCTTACTTGCGCCATTTTGCCTTTTTTATGTTATTTTCTACTGTGTCCACTTGACTATCATGTCTCAAGCTCATGAAATTTAAGGTTTGTTGGTTTGCCAACACATTCACCGTCATAGAATTCTTTTTATTGAATGGCAGACATCCTTTGTTTCTACAATCTTTCTAGTATTTTCTATGTGTTCTTTATCCCAGTTTTTGTTTCTTTTGAGACACACCAATCATATGGTGCTTTGATGCTCCAGTCTTACTATTTCAAAAGGGTTCTGCATTTTGTACACATTCTCGCATTACCACTAGGAAATCCAACAAAGTGTAGTTCTGTATATTTTCCAGTGAACTTATGCTCTTACTTAGCCCTACTTCTATTGTATCTTAGTGTCATTTCCTGGACGTGTCTCCTTTTTTTGTCTCTGTGTCCTCTTTCTTCCTATTAATTCATTGAATATCCAACAATTATGTTTTGCTGTTCACTCATGTATCGTTAACGATCCTAAAAAGATATTTGTCACTTTGGACACATGCTCTCTGTCGTGCCTGGTTCTTGGCTAGAAATGTTGGCTAGTACCCCCCTTCGACTGTACGAACTGTGATAAAAAAGTAACCAGAATGTTTTAATCTCACAGGATTTAAAATCTGATTTTCAAATTTTTATCCTGTTGTTAGAGAAGTTCTTCATGTATTTGGGCATATTCAGCTGTTTTGAATATTTAGTTTGTTGTCGAAAAATTTGTACGTGTTTTCGAGTGCTTGGCGAATGTTTACTTCCGAAAAAGACAGATTAAAAATCTGCATTACAATTTGCTTGAAGAATGGAATAAAGTGTAGCACAGCATTCGAAATGTTGACTGTATTTTGGCGAATCTACGATGAGTAAGACAAGGGCTTATGATTCGTGTAAACGTTTCAAAGAGGATCGAGACGTTGGAAGCGATAACAGCCTTGGACGTCCTACCACGTCAATTATTGATGAAAATGTGGAAGAAGTACTATAGAAAATAGTTAATCATGACCAGAGGAGTTCCTGATGATGTCGGAATATCCTATAGCTCATGCCAAGCAATATTTTTCATTAATTTTTTGTGTTTTAAGCGTGAAACATTTAGCAGGAAAGTCTGTTCCGAAACGTCGCATAGAGATCGCTCAGGAATTTCTGAATGAAGCCGACAAAGACTTCAAAGTCACTTCTAAGGAATTTGCAACAGGTCAGGAAACATAGATAATAGGTATGACGCCGAACCCAGGACCCAGTCGTCCCAATGGGAACTGCCTGAGGAGCAAGACTGAGGAAGTTCGAGTAGTTCCATCACATATGAAGGTTCTTCTCACTGTTTTCTTCGAGAGCTATGGGCTAGTGCATCGTAAGTTGCTGACTAATGGTCGTATGGTCAATAACGAATACCACCTGGAAGAAGTCTAAGAAAATGACCAGAATTGTGGAACAACCATTCGCGGGAGTTGCACCAAAATAATGCTCCCTCTCATACGGCAATGCTTGTTCATGATTTCTTGGCAAAAAAGCAAACACATTCTATTGCCTCAGCCACCGAATTCGCCAGACATGGTCCCCGACGACTTCTTTCTCTTCCCGAGGCTGAAGAGGACCATGAAAGGATGTCTCATTTTGCCACCACTGATGAGAAAAACAGAATCGCAGAAGGAGCTGAACACCATAAAGGAAAGTGAGAGTGAGACGTGTTTATAACATTGGAAAGGCGATGGCACAAGTGTATTATATTTGAGGGGGATTACTTTGAAGGGGACTGAGTTGGTGTTGCTGAATAAATAAAGACTGTTTAAGAAAAATAAAAATTCTCGTTACTTCTTGACCACCCCTTGTACATTCCTTCCTGCTCGATAGTTAACGGCAGGTGGCACGCCTCTTCTTACGTTATTGTTCACTTTGTCCGTGCTGCCGCATTATTGTTGGCACATTTTCATCCACTGAAGTATTTTCATTTAACCTAATTTTAATTTATGTCTCCTGCTTTCTATTTTTATTAACTGCTTCTTCACCGAAGAACAGGGTGGTGTCACCTTGAGCCGCATATAAGCCATCATTAATATACTTTTACCACAATTTTATTAATTGTAGTAAGCACACTACGCGACAGTATTAAAGGATCACTTCTTCGAAACCCCCCAATTGCCTGCCACTGCAACGCATAAGTTTGAAATTAGGCACACACATCTTACAACCTTCCTCTGCAATGGTGTAACACGGCGCTCCAAACAGCAAGGTGTCGACACAAAGGAAAAACATGCCACAGCTCTGGTGTTCAGATGAGCTGTGAAGTCCGTTCATGATGTCACATTGGCCAAAATTTCACTACATTTCTGTCAAAGCCTCCGTGGGTGAGTCACACGTTGGGAAGGTCATCACAGTCCCTCTTACCCATGTTTCACCCATTCTTTTGACGACTCTACGATGGAGGTCACAACGGCGGCACTCAGAGTTAAAATCACGTGATTTTCTGATGGGTCCCTGTGGAAAATATTACAGACATTCCGTGCTCGTAATCGACACGAAAAGGCCCCAGGGTGTGGCATAAAGGACTTCAGTGAAACCATCACTTTCCCTGGGACGTTGATTCCTACAAATTTTGCAGAGCGATGAGCAAAACGAAGATGTACCTGACACTCTTTGAGACTGCTAGCACCCTCGACGTTTCATCCACTCTCTAAGTACATTATGAGGCTGCATCGCCACCGTAGGTGATCGCATAGCTTTGAAGTGCAGCACGACTGCATTTTTTGCTCTCCGGTACTGGTCATAACCGCTAGGGACTGTTCAAAACCATTACACGAAATCTGAAACGTGATCCGATTCAGGAAAGAGTCCTTAGGCTTCTTCTAGTCTCTTGTTTTGCGCCCTCTTGTGGTGTTGTCACAAGAGAGCGGAATTTTCACTCGTGAATGACTAAAACGTCAAAGTGTCACTCTGAGAGGCCACAGTTCGGCAACACCCCCAATGCCACCACGCGCCTTTGTTGAGCACGTTAGAAATGTAGCTTCAGAAATTTCGATACCACATTAGCGTGGCGGCTGCACTAGTATCTGAGGGTTAGGCAGCTCCTTCGGTACCCCTTGTGTGGTATTTGCCTAGTTTCAGGCGCTACGTCAGCCACCAGGCTGAATTTTGGTATCGTTTCTGACAGGTATATTTGTGATGTGCTCAAGAAAGTTGCGTGTGTTGCACCGATGTTGTTGCCGAACTGCGAAGGGGGTGGGGGGACAAATCAGAGGGACCTTTGCAGTCTTATTCATGCACATGTTAATGTTGTACTCCTATGAAATCAAAACACAGGAGAGTGGAAACTGCAGGGCTGGATTAGTATAAGCATCCTTTGCTGATTCGGATCTCGTTCACTTTCATTTAATGGTTCCATCCTGTACCCAAGAGCAAAAATTGCTGTCTAGCGGCGCTCCAAAAGGCTGCGATCATATTTAGAGGAGGACTGAAACGTCCGTGTTTGTCAGCAGTGTCACAGCTTGCTAACAACATCGTGCTGTCACTCATCATACTGCGAACTGTCATTCTTAATAGCAGAATGTATGGAACTGAATGCCCCTAGGAAAGGGATGGTTTCACTGAAGCCCTTTATGCCACCTACTGCTGTCTTTTTGTGTCTGAAATGTTTTTTTTCGACCACTCATAAGAAAACAGTGTGATTTCGACGCAGAGTGTCGTGCATCTGACCGTCACAGAGGCGTCAAAACATGGGTGAAATGTAACAGAGATCGTGAAAAACTGTGGTGCAATTTGGTACCAATGTGACATCATTAACCTGCCTTCAGCTCACAATACACTATTACTATTGTACTAATAATGATTAGAAAAGCCGTGCATAATATCAGCTCAAGACAGGTTTCAGCTTACTTTGGGATTTATTGTAAAATACACTGAAGAGCCAGAGACACTGGTATAGGCATGCGTATTCAGATACAGAGATATGTAAACAGGCAAAATACGGCGTTGCAGTCAGCGATGCATATATATGACAAGTGTATGGCGCAGTTGTTACATCGTTTACTGCTGCTACAATGGCAGATTATCAAGATTTAAGTAAGTTTGAACGTAGTGTTACAATCTACGCACGAGCGATGCAACACAGCTCTCAGAGGCAGCGATGAAGTGGCGAGTTTCCCGTACTACTATTTCACAAGTGTAACGCGTATATCAGGAATTCGGTAAAACATCAAATCTCCAACATCGCTGAGGCCGTAAAGAGATCCTGCAAGATCGGGACCAACGATGACTGAAGAGAATCGTTGAACGTGATACAAGTGCAATCCTCCAGCGAAGTGCTGCAGATTTCTGTGCTGCGCCACCAACAAGTGTCGGCGTGCGAACCATTCAAAAAACCATCATCGATATGGGTTTTCAGAGCCGAAGACCCACTGTGTACCCTTGATGACTGCACGACACAAACCCTTATGCCTCGCCTGGGCCCGTTAACACCGACATTTTACTGTTAATGACTGTAAACATGTTGCCTCATGATTCCATGGACCCTGCATGTGAGCAGGGGACTGTTGAAGCTGGTGGAGGCTCTGTAATGGTGTGGGGTGTCTGTAGTTTGAGTAATATGGGACCCTTGCTTCTTCGAGATACGACACGTACGTAAGCATCCTGTCCGATCACCTGCATCCATTCATGTCCATAGTGCATTCAGATCGATTTGGGCAATTCCAGCAGAACAATGCGACACCTCTCATGTCCACAATTTCTACAGAGTGGCTCCAGGAACACACTTCTGAGTTTAAACAGTTCCGCTGGCCACCAAACTCCCCAGACATGAGCCGGCCGAAGTGGCCGTACGGTTAAAGGCGCTGCAGTCTGGAACCGCAAGACCGCTACGGTCGCAGGTTCGAATCCTGCCTCGGGCATGGATGTTCGTGATGTCCTTAGGTTAGTTAGGTTTAACTAGTTCTAAGTTCTAGGGGACTAATGACTTCAGCAGTTGAGTCCCATAGTGCTCAGAGTCATTTGAACCATTTTTTCCCCAGACTTGAACATTATTGAGCATATCTTGGATGCCTTGCAACGTGCTATTTAAAGATCTCCTTCCCCTCGTACTCTTACGGATTTATGGAGAGCCCTGCAGGAGTCACTGCGTAATTTCCGTCCAGCACTGCTTCAGACATTAGTCGAGTCCATGCCACGTCGTGATGCGGCGGTTCTGCGTGGTCGCGGGGACCTTACATGATATTAGGCGGGTGTACCTTTTTCTTAGGTACTCCAGTGTATGAGTGGCTAGGATTTATTGATGTTACTCGCATAGTGTAGTAATCGTAAACCTACCTTTCATACCAGCGATAATTCTTCCTCTTGTTTGTAATAATCGATGTAAGAGACATCTCAGCAAATCACCCGCGGTATCATTTCTTATCTCGTCTTTTTACTAACTGCTTTAAATTCAGTTTAGTAAATTTATTGCGTTCACGTGTATTGCGTCGATTCTCCGGATCCAAAACCCACAATGCTACTTCAAATATTGTCTATCGGCCACGATAGCATGCTGAAGCTCAAGGAGAACCAATGGCGGAATATACACCTCTACTGGCAGTTACATGTGTTCGCGATTGCGAATATGGGCAAGAAGCAGCTGTAAAATGGAATGAAGACATTGGAAGTTTGTGGCGGACCGGGATTTCGCTCTTACCGCGGGCAGTCACCTTACCATTAGGCTGCGGAAACATGACTTACAGCCGACGCAAAATTATATATGTCGTGAGACATGTGTATTCAACTTGCAGTCGTACGTCTGCTATGTATTTTCCAGAAAAGGGTGGAAATTTTAAAGTCGCTTGCCCTCCGGATAAATACGATATTGCAGGTCCGAAGGACCATTGCATCGTACTTCTGAACAACATAGGCCACGCAGTATCTTACGAATCGTACCGTATTTCCTGACTAAGGTGAGCAGTATGTTTACAGGATGTTTATACTATATAATGCACAGATATTGAATACATTTTAATTGTCAATAAACAAACATTTTATCCAAAGTCATTCGATACTTCTAATACCGACCTTCTAATTGCTTACGGTACTAAGAAAGTGTGGAATGATTAATACGAATATCGATAACGTAGTTACTGAAAGCAGAGTATCGGTACTCGCTTATAGCAATAATATAATAGGTTTTTTTCTGATTTACCGTATCATCAGCGTTCATTTCGCTTCGCCCTGCTTCCCTGTCAGCTCCGTTTTCGTGAAATTGTACCATCATTTGAGAGACGAATCGTTCTGAATACTCTATGAGCCAAATACTGTTAATCGAGCTTAAAAAGTACAACCGTGGCCCGTACTGAGACCTTTCACATTTGACACTCCAGTAATCCGGACATGATACTCAGCAAGCAGACAAATACCTGTGTGCTCGTCCCTTCCCTTCATCAGCAGAGGGCCGGACCAGCGCTTGTGAAGCGTAATTAATTAGCGACCAGGGCTCACAGGGCAGAGCGACCACTTGGCCTTTATTGATGACATTCAAAGCGCCAATTTGTTAAAGCTCAGCGATGCCAGTGCCCTCTAGGTTACGTATATTTTTCGAGGTTGCACACGCCGACATGGGAACTACAAAGACTAATAACCACCGCAGCACTCACATTCGTCGGGGATTATTCACGCTGAAACTCAACGGCTGCCACATAACAAGGTCTATCACAGTCGCGTCACTGAGCTCTTATTCTGCTCGCGGGAGTCAGTAATTGTATATCGATAATCTGTGGGCCTGAAAGGGCGTGCAAACTGGGTTCCTGAATTCGTTTTCTCTTTCATTAATACACTGAGATCACAAAAAGTCGTGGGGTAGCGATGTGCACATATACAGATGGCGTTACTGTCGCGTGCACAAGGTATAAATGGGCAGTGCACTGGCGGAGCTATCATTTGTACTCAGGTGACACACGTGGAAAGAATTCCGACCAGATTACTGCCGCACGACGGGAATTACCAGGTCTAACGCGTGGCAGTCATGGACTGTGTGGCTGATCCTGGCGGAGGTTCGAGTCCTTCCTCGGGTATGTGTTTGTGTTTGTCCTTAGGATATTTTTGGTTAAGTAGTGTGTAAGCTTAGGGACTGATGACTTAGCAGTTAAGTCCCATAAGGTTTCACACACATTTGAACTTTTTTTTTTTTTTTGGAATTAACAGACCTTCAAACGGAATGGTATTTAGAGCTAGACACATGGGACATTCCTTTTCGGAAATCGTTAGGAAATTCAATATTCCGGGAACCACAGTGTCAAGTGTGTGTCAGGAATATCAAATTTCATCATTATCTCACATCACGAAGAACGCAGGGGCCGACGGCCTTCACTTAACGACCGAGAGCAGCAACGTTTGCATAACGTTGTAATTGCTAACAGAAAGGAACACTGCGTACAATAACCGCAGAAATCAACATGAAGCTTACGATGAACGTATCCGTTAGTGCGGCGAAATTTGGCCTTAATGAGCTGTGGCAGCAGACGGCCGAGTCGAGTACCTTTGGTACAAACACGACAGCTTACTGCAGCGCCTGCACTGGGCTCGTGATGTGCTATACTAAACAGCGCAATAGGATATCGGACACTATATGAGGAGGTATCCAGTTACTTTTCTGACTTCAGTGTAAATCATTCCATTGTCTCACTCTTTACTGTACAAATAGCTATCATAAAGTGCGGGAACCTACGACATCCGCTCAAGTAATGTTACAAATTTTGTTTTGCTCACTTCTGGGAGTAGATAGAAACGAGCGATTTGGCTTAAAATGCCCTGCAATTGTTGGTGTAAATACTATGTTGACAAACCAACATAACTCGAAAAATAAACTCCACACGAAAAAATTTGTAGAATCCAAAGTTGATTATTTCCGAGGTGGACATCTGCTGTTGCTAAAATTAGCCCGCCACCCCAGCCCCCTTGGGGCTGGGGGCAGGAGGCAACTTTAAAATTTCAAATGGGAACCCGAATTTTTATTGCAGAATCTGGTTATTCATAAAAAACTACGTACATTTTGTCTTAAACATTTGTTTTGATTCTTGGTAGTTGGCGCTGTAATTCAAGAAAATCTTTTACTTTGTTTACTCTGTTAGTTAATGAGTTCACTCGTTAGTAAGTAGGATGTCTGGTTAGTTAGTTAGCTAGTCATATGATTTGTTTGATAATTAAAAGTTGTGTGGCCTCATGACCACGATACAAACAAAACTTATCCGAATCTGCGGAAAAAAATTAAAATGTGGGCAAACATTTGTAAAACTCTAATTCTTCTCTCTCAAACCCCACACTACGGAGAGAGAGGGAGAGTTTTACTTTTAGCGAATCAAAATTTACGAAGTAAATAAGTATTTTTTATTTATCTGTAAACATTTTCCACGCAAGAATGAGAATATGGATTTTCTTGAATCACAGTGCGAACTACCAAGAATCGAAACAAATGTTTAACACAAAATGTACGAAGTTTTCTTATGTAGAATCTGATTCTGCAATAAAAAATTGAGGTTCCCATTTGAAATTTTAAAGTTGCCTCCTGGCCCACCCCTAGGGGGCTGGGGTGGCTGGCTAATTTTAGCACCAGCAGATGTCTCCCTCGAAAATAATCATCTTTGGATTCTACACAATTTTTCGTGTGAAGCTTATATTTTCGAGTTTCTCTGGTTTGTCAACCTAAAATTTTCACCCTGTATATGGGTGTCACAGATGGTAGCATCGCGTGTGACATAAAGCCCACTAACAATTATCGCGGTTGTGTGAGACATTTCATATATACAAAGAATGAACTTTCGTGGGGGCAATAGCGGAAAGAAGACGTAACATTGTGTGACACCAAAACCAAAACAATCTATGCCGTGCAACAGCCCGTCAGACAGCATTGTCGCGCTAAAGGGGGACGTTGCTTAGGAGGATCTCCAATGGACACTTAGGCGACAGATATAAGATACATACGTGTCTTCAAGAACAACCTGTTTCCAGCATTGTGAGATAAAGGTGCAGGAAAGACATGTGTGCTGCTGTATCATGGCAGTTCACCAAGGCATCGAGCGAACGTGACTCAAAGAGTTTTTATTGAAAAAAAAAAAAAAAAAAAAGCTTTGCCGTTCTTCATACTCCTCGCTCACTTCAGTGGGCTTCTCGCGACTTTTAGCTGTTGCCAATGATGAATTTCTCTTCCCAGTTGTGCCAGTATTGCTACAGCGCTTTCCCAATAAGCAAAAGAGACTCCTAAAAAACGTTCGCTGCACACGTAGAACCGTGGCGTCGAAGTTGCCGAAAGCGTGCAGGCACACAGAGATTACGTTGAGAAATGACGATTTTAGTCTTTATACAGGTAATGCAGCGTATCCCGCGACTTATAGCCCGGCCGTATACTCATATTTGTACGTGAATTGTTGTTGGTTTCAGGAACGCCACTTCACATGCGACTGAGATTACCAGAAACAGTTTTTGGCGTCTGATTTACTCACCTGTTCAATGTAGAGAATAAATACCTATCGAGTGAGTATTGGGATGCGCGAAACGAGAATTCTGTCCGCAACATCTCCTGCCGCTCAAGTCACATGATTTTGTGACGGAGCATTTTAGCACGAGTATCAGTGAACGTATTTTCAGCGTCATTACTTCGCTGTTAAAAATAGGTCACCTTCAGAAGTATCGTAAGACTTTGTATTTGCATTTTATAAATATCTTAATCTGATACCAGGAACTGAACTTGGCTTAAAGATTTGTAGAGCAATGGTACTCTGTTTCTTCGCGACACACAGCTCAGATTCCACTTGATTCAAAATTTTTCGATAGCGGGATAAAAAGTGAGAGTAAAAATTTTTCTTTTACGTTTTATGTTGCACTTATTCATATTGTAGTATCTCTGTTCTAATTAATTACGTTACAATTAAACTGTAGATGGAACCGAAGTCTCAAGAAAAGACGATCTGTTTGGATCTATGAAATTGTAATCTGAAATAC
Source organism: Schistocerca americana (assembly GCF_021461395.2). Classification (NCBI taxonomy): domain Eukaryota; kingdom Metazoa; phylum Arthropoda; class Insecta; order Orthoptera; family Acrididae; genus Schistocerca; species Schistocerca americana. Next base: position 855,041,286 of record NC_060120.1, read on the forward strand.
AAGCGATTTGCACCACCAGCTTCTCCATTGTTATATTCAGTTTTTCTTTATTTACCCTTCTGCTTTTTATAGACAAGTAAAATATCTATAATATTTTTTCGCCGTCTCATCAGAAAAGTAAAAGCACATCACAAAAAATAAAAATTCTAGATAAATGCTCGAATTTTAAAGTAATAAAATAAGTGGCAGCAAAAACATTTTTTCTAGATTTTCAATTGCGCTGATTCATATTGTTGAAAATGTTGTAATTAATTACGATACAATGACACTGTATAGTGAAGTGTCACATGCAAAAATATTTACACACAAAGGTTTTAGAACCTTCGTAAATAGGAGGAATGTATAAATTTTCTCTTCACATAAACACAACACCAATACGTATACACCGACTGAGAATTTACTGAAAAAAAGGATGCAGATTTATCTAGCATTTGTTTTGTTAAGACATGGCCATGAAATCGCAGAAATTATCTCTAAAATTCAAAACTATAAAACAGTGTGTCTCGGTAAGTTTCAACATATTAAATGCCTCCGATCAAGGTGTCAATTAGAATTAGACATTTTTTGTACATATATATGAAACGTTTGGTCGTCCTTACACATAATTCTCTTTGAATCCATAACGGCCACAACAGTGCACCATAGATGTTCCTAAAACTCAAACATGCAGAAACATATAAAACAAGGCGTAAACGTGAAATAGTCAAGTTTCGCTATTATCGCAAATTGTAGACAAGCTGAGTAATCCTAAAATCACGTGACTAGCCCAGTTTTGTGTTACGAACGACCTCTCTCCATAGATATAAACTGATAAGCCAAAACATTATGACCACTTCTCACCGCGACGTTGGATGCCGTCTTGTAGTGTTGTGAGCACGTGACACGGCGACAAATGTATGTAAGCGGAGCTGACACGGACGGGGAATCACTCTAGCGAAGGTATGGGCTGCAAATGGGGAAACCCATTGATATAAGCGGTTTTGACAAAGGGAGATTATTAGCACGCAGAGCCTCTGAAAGAGCATCTCGAAAATGGTGAAGCTGGTCGAATGTCCACGTGCTACTGTTGTGAGCATCTGCAAAAAGAGGTAGGACAGTGAAACTACCACTAGTCGCTAAGTGGTTGGACGTCCGCGACTTTTCACAGAACGTAGCGTTCGGAGGCTTATCTAGTCTGTATAGTAGGATAGATGGTGATCTGTGACGTATTTGCCGAATGAGCGCATTACTGGTGCACACACAAGTGTTGCGGAGCACGCCGTTCATAGTACATTGTTGAGCATGGAGCTCCGCAGCAGACCATCCCTACGTGTTCACATGTAGACCCAACGACATCGTCAATTACCATTGCAATGGGCACAGAACCATCAGTATTTGACCGTCGATCAATGTAAACTTGTCGGCTCTTCGTGTGAATGAAATGTAGGTGGCTGGTCATCTCCACAAACGCGGTCATCGAGGCGAACGGCGGTTCGAAACGTACAGCGCCTCGTTCGCAGGCTGGTGGAAGCAGTATTATGCTACGGGTTCCACTCTTCTGCGCTTGCGTTGGCCCGGTGGTAGTAACCCAAGACATGCCTACAGTTGCGAAGCACATGCATCCCTTCAGGCTTGATGTCTTTCCATACGGAGGTGTCACTTTTCTGCAGTATAACTGTCCGTGTCTCTGAGCCTGAACGGTGCTACAGTTGTTTGAGGTGTATTGTATTAAACTAATGTTGATGTCTCCGTGACCAAATTCGCCTGATATAAATCCTGTGGAATCCATCTGGGTCGCTATCGGGCGCCACCACAGCCTACGCAAATCAGAGGCTCGTTATTTAGGCGAATTACATGACTTTTGCGTAGACATCTACTGCCACATACCTCCACAAACCTACCAACAAACTGTCGGATCCCTGATACAATCAGTGATGTATTTCGTTCCAAAGACGGACAAACAAGCTATTAAGCACGTGGTTATAATATTTGGGCTCCTCAGTGTACATACTCTACGGTTAAACACTAAAATACTCTACGAAACGAAACATTAGCATACTGTAACACCAGCGTGTCACCACCAAGCTTTATTTGGTTATCCAATCAGTTTATATGAACAGCTGTCGAACTAAAGCTGGAATTATAAATCAAATGAAAGCTTATAATACATGGTTTATCATGACGACCCACGCTATTGACTAGTAGTGCTGGCTTAACAAGCACTGTCAGTAAGATACTTTATCTTATATATTGGTGCTTAAGAAGTTCTACTGCACTAGGTGTAGATACGCATAAGGCGATCAAAATGTTCATATAACTTTCCTGAGCCAGTTTCCACTAACACATAAGGAGCTGTGTGCGCTACTTAATCACGTCCGACTCCTAGCTCGATCGTGGAGTAGTACAGGTGATCCTTTGCTGTGGAACGAGGTGAAGGTGTTCTCGTCAATGCCCACGCTAGAACTCTGGCGGTTGTTTAAACTTCTAAGAAATTGTAGACTCTGATACGCACGAAATACTGCTCGCATTGAAAGACGGAGTACCGAGCATTCTTGAGCCCCATTATCTCCCGTTGGGCTTCCACAGCATATGCAGCTCGCATATGTCGCCATAGTCCCCTTTGGATATCCTTCAAAACAACTTTGTACACTCGCCTGTCTATGTTGCCTGACAGGCTGCTACGAGGCAGATATTGCGTTGGTTTGCGGTTGCACGACGTTCTGCCTTGTCTCGTGCGTCTCTAGGAAGGTGCTGCTAGGCACCTAACCATACTTGTCCGTTCCTTTCCATCCTATGTCGTTTGAACAGCTTAGAGCCACCCACATTTAGAACCTCGCAGTTTCACCCATGCTATGCAGTAAATGATAAATGATACGGAATCCCAATCCCCTCTGGTCTCTCTGACAGATCGAAAGTGCTTTTTCCGTACCATTCTCGTTTCACTACCCCGTCGTCCACACTCTACACTAGGGTGCAAAGTTAAATCAATATTGGTGCGACTTCTCTCGCAAATTTGTGAAAAAAAAACAGAGACTTTCGAATATTTATGAACCTCGTACATGAAGGCTGGCCCTTATAACTTCGATGTCTTGAACGCTTGTTAAATAGCTATTGGTATTGAAACGAATTATCCTGTAAAGTAAATCCGCAATGATGCAGTAAACAGTAGCAATGGTGACAGCTGTACCTTTTTCATCTATCCAGTGTAAGTGACACAGCGAAATAGTGACATGGTGTAGTAGGAAACAGTAAGCTTCCAATTTCTAAAACTATCGAACTCCCATGTATAAAACAGCTTCCAAATTCTGGTTACTTTACAAATGAGTTGTGTTAAATACTTGACATGAAGTATGTAAGAGAGGAAAAGTTTAGAAAAGGTTTGAAACTATTTTTAAAACTTTTTGGAAGTCGCTAAGTGCTTTAATTATCAAACACTGGATAAGTATATTGCGGGTAATTTGCGATCTGTTTCAAACAAAGTCTAATTTTTCACACATATCAGTGTTTATAACATCAAATCTCCTAAAGCATGTGTGTAACCAAATTGCGAGCAGAATCGGTAGTACAGAAGTAGCAAATGAAAACATGGTGCTGTCATTCTCAAATACAGGATGAATCAAAATCAAATTCATACTATTGCTGCCGGCCGCGGTAGTCTAGCGGTTCTAGGCGCTCAGTCCGGATCCGCGCGACTGCTACGGTCGCAGATTCGAATCCTGCCTCGGGCATGGCTGTTAGGTTAGTTAGGTTTAAGTAGTTCTAAGTTCTAGGGGACTGATGACCACAGATGTTAAGTCCCATAGTGCTCAAAAATGGCTCTGAGCACTATGGGACTTAACATCTGAGGTCATCAGTCCCCTAGAACTAGAACTACTTAAACCTAACTAACCTAAGGACATCACACACATCTATGCCCGAGGCAGGATTCGAACCTGCGACCGTAGCGGTCTCGCGGTTCCAGACTGCAGCGCCAGAACCGCGCGGCCACTTCGGCCGGCCCCATAGTGCTCAGAGCCCTTTGAACCATACTACTGCTCTCCATCAGTCTCGCTCAAGACCAACAGATAGACTATAGCTTTAATTCATGTATTATTGTGGTAAACTTTTCATGTAAGATTATGCATCTTCATTAATAGATTATGACAGCATTTTGAATTTTTAAATTCTCTCAATAACCACACGAAGTACTATAAATCAAATTTTTTTTGGCCATTGGATGGGGTTAGATAGGAAACGTGCTAATGGTACTGGGTTCCGGGAGAGTCGCTTAGTGACTTTGTCCACCATATATTAACTGTAGAGCTTGATCGAGGAGAGGATACGGAATAAAAAAATTTTTGTGCCCGGAAATATGTAGTTTCCATGCTAGAGACCATTTATTCATTATAAACCAAAAATCACACGGGCTGAGATCCGGTAAAGGAGGAGGCCTTGTAACTGGACCCCCTCGTCCTATCCATCAACCAGGAAGACACGACTGAGATGCGTCCGGACGCTAACGGCGAAGTGGGCTGGAGCACCATCACGTAGCAGCCACATAACAGTTCGAATAATCAACGACAGTTCTTCCAGCAGGGGAGAAAATACGAGGAAATACGATTAGCAATCGACGCCAGCACAAAACTTATTGAAAAATTAAGAAATTGAGCAATTTGTCAAACATTAACGTGTATTTGAAGTTAGCCAAGCTGCATATTAATAATCAATAAACTTAACATCTACAAAACATTTGCAGTTGGCTTTTAAGTATAACATCTGAAATGACTGCAGCATATTTGTTATCTATTAACAGTACCAACTCAAGCAAAGCGCCACGTCTGTTGCTGACAAGTTCAGAACCAGGAGAAGTTATACAGATACAATTCAGCCCAGCGACAGGCGAAACAACCCGACGGGCAGGATGATCTGTGTGAACTCGCCAACCACGGATGTGTTGGTGGATGAGGCAAGACGTATACAATGCAAACTATAAGATGCTAAGAATTAATCTTAGAAAACTAGTAACACTGCACTACTTTACAAAGAGCGGCACGTATTTCGTTATATTACCATTTCCGAGTCAAACATGAATAAATACAAAAAACTACCCAAAAAGCGAATATGGTGATAAACAACAAAGTACTTAACACCTGGGTAGCACTCTGATTGCCGATATGAGAAACCCAGTAAGGGTTATGTGCCCCCAAAATTAAATGACAAATAGTTACTTGTACTAATAGTGCAGCAGGAAGTCATTCAAGAGTGTTTTGAAATAAAAGAAAATTCAGCTCCCTGACCCAACATGTTTAGCAGTAAGAGAGTAGCCGTGAGTAACGTATCAAGCAGGTCTTACTAACGGAAACTCCACTACTTCAAGCCACCGAATCTCAAGTGTCAAACTTCGTTTTCCAGTCTGCCCATAACAAGTACAGTAGGAAGGGCCGTCCTTATTTTAGTAGAATATAACATATTCTCAGAGGGGGGGGGGGGGGGCACTCTGATCAATTAACATCTACAAAAAATTTGCAGTTGGCTCTTAAGTATAATACCTCAAAAGACTGCAGCATAGTCTTCACTGTATTTAAAAGCAAAACAACACACAGTTCGTTCTTCAAATTGGTCCACGGTAAGAAACTGGTAATATGACCATTTTAAACAGGCCGATTCAATAAACGTAACACTACTTGCTCCGTAACATCGACTACACACCTTTCACACATTGAACAAACAGCTGTTGCTAATGTCTGTAATGAAACACAGTTTCTTATATTCAAGTGAACTACAGCTCTTTCGGAGCGAACCCCAATAAACATCAAACATAGCACAATGTCGGGGAAGGAGAAACTAGTCCCAGCGCTATGACTTAAACGAAACAAGCCTCAGAAGCCACAGAAATAGTGTCACCAAAAATCATACGATGAATCGGTAGCGAAATGGCGTTTCGGAAACTCATACGCTTGGCACAGGCACATTTCCAGAGTCTCATCCCACCACAGCCAACCCAAAGTACCGTCTTCTCGGTATGAGGCCTGTGCTCCTGAAAATCCGTTTACTATCGTCTCCAGACAGTGGAGGTAAACCAGCCCTGCGCCCTGCATGTTCTCCCAATTCGGCCTACAAATTCCATGTGGCACCCTTGCACCATTCAAAGCTATTCATGTGGAGAACCACCATAGCCGATGCAACACTACAGCGATCTAGAGATCGGTTGATCGATGCAAGCCAGTACAGTTCAACGTCACCCACTCTAACTTGAACCGTCAAACCCAAGAATAAGGAAAGGGCTTTCAGTTTTGGAAACGTGGACCCCAAAAATCTTTCCCAAGTCGAGGTTGCACGCTGAGATTATGACCGGATTTAACCTCAGATGGTCCCACAAAGCGAGGAACTGACATACCAGATATGGTCATGTCACCCCAGCCCTAGCAACGAAAGTTAGAGATGAAGACGCGATCACGAACCTTCACTTGGCATGCTCGGTGGCCCTTATTCTACCGCTGTGCCTACCTCCAGTGTGCGAGCTCAATGTGCTTCCTGGCTCTCTTCAAGTGTAGCTGAATGATCTTGCCTGTGACTTTATCTGGCAAAACATTATACCGAACCGCTCATTAGCGAGGCGGGGATCTAGAGGGTAGCTCAACGCCAACAATGCATGTGTTGCCTACGAAACTTCATGATGAGTCGAATTAAAGGCTAAGTTCAGCCACAGAATGGACGTATCCCATTTGTGCGGCAACACAATGTGGAAAATTATCAGTGTACGTTTGAAGTTACAGTTCACCCTTGGAGCAAAGGCGACTGAGGTTAGTAAGATATGGTGGTGAGATGGGCGATGGCACAGTCCGAACAAAAGAACTTTAAGTGCCTCGACAAAAATGCTGTAGCATTAACGCTAATCAGCGACCGATGTGGACTAAAGGTGGGAAACTTTCAAGACAGATGTCGAATAGTTAAGGCCGTCGTCACTCCACTGTTCGTAGTCAACCACAAAAACCTGCTAATATATCACCTGATGCGTGACGCAAAGTGAATCGGTGTGTCTCTCAAAACATACGAATAAACATAAAACTTCTACCACTTTTTGCAATTCGCCTATGAACTGCAGTGTCAAATTCTGAAGCAGGCATGAAATCGGATTCGGCAATGAGAATGTGCTTCACTCACAGTACCACAACCTGACTCGTTAGCATTACTTCATGGAGAGCCACCCTTTTCTTCAGTAGCCTCTATGTCACTCCAACCCAACCTCCTAAGCCCAGTGTTCGACTGCATAGCTTCTGTTACCAACTGATCACTTAACTCTTTGTTTGGGCAGGCAGTCTGGTTGCTTCAAATAGCGCAGTCTGTTAATCAATCCAATTATTAAACAGTGCCTGATCGCGGAATGCCTGGCTACGAGTGGGATTGCTGTTCTCCAAGAACTATATTCTCTCGCACATTGGAGAGGGCTGCCAAACAGACAGATAAAGCCAGACCTATCTTGATGTTTTCAGCAGTCAGGTGCAGTGGAAAGTGTAAGACAGCAAACACATGTGCAGCCACGTCGGCGATGCTGCCTTCTCCTGATCCTCCATGAATACAGCGTTTGTAGATAAGTTGTCCTTTTTTGACACAAGCCAAACCCGGACAACTGTTCGACTCCGTTACACCAGTGATGTTATCGTAAAACACAACATAGCACTAATTTCTCCTATCTGGCGAGGAAATTTATACAGACAAGCCACTCATTACAGTTTCAATTGTGAATGGTGCTACAATATTTATATAATTGGCTACCCCTCCTCGTATAAAATCACGCTGTAATGCTACCACTGATCTGTATCCAGTCACCTCAAAGCAGCTTAATAAGATGCTGAGCTGTTGGGCTGCTCCAGAGTGCAAGAAATCAGCGTGCACAGTTGACAGCATACATAGTCTTTTGTTTAAGTAAAAGTCAACAGCTTTATGATGTCAGTAAACTAGTTTTTCAAGGTTAGTAAGACACTCAACAGCTCGTGTGATATTAACGAGGAAATGAGATTAGTAGATGACTTCAGCAAAAGATGTTATAAAAAGTTTCGAAATTAAACAATTGGTCAAACATCAACAGGAATCTGAAGTCAGTGAAGTTGCATATTAATAATCAAAAACTCTAATATTTACAAAATAATTCCAATTCGCTTCTAAATGTAATATCTTAAACTATTGCAGCTTAATTGGTTACAATTGATACTAGCAACACATAGTGTCACGTCCATTGCTGACAAGTAGAGCCAAGAGGCGTTATATAGAGACACAATTCAGCTCCATGAAGTGTGGGACAACCCGATGGACAGAGTAGATGGTTTGACTTGCCACTCATGGATGTATTGGTGGATTGGACAGGTCCCATACAATGTGAACTACAACAGCCTAGGAACTAACCTCATAAAACTAGTACTAGTGCAATGCTTTACAAAGGGCGGCACATTTGCCATTATGTAACCATTTCAGAACCAAACATAAATACATAAAAATCATCTGCCCAACCAGCTTGTATGTTGATAAGCAACAAAGTACATAACATCTGGGTAGCAGTCCCAGTACAGAAATGAGAAAACCAATGAGGTTTATGTGCCCCAAAATTAATTGGCAAAGAGTTGCTTGTGCTAACTGTGCAGCAGGAACACTCATTAATACCATTTAGTAATGGAAAAAACTTCAAACTTGCTGGCTTCTAACATGTTTTACAGAAAGTTACTAGCCATACGTAACGAATACAGCAGTTGTCACTTTTGTAAAGTCCGTCATTTCCAGTAGCTAAGCAAGAGAATCGCAGATGTCAAACATTGTTTACCAGGCTGCCTGTAACAACTACAGTTGAAAGGTACTTTCATGATTTATCAGAATTTATCACATGAAATCTCATGGTGGGTTAACTTACAACCCTACCAATACACTTTAAAAGACTTAAATAAATTTATAAGAGTGAAAAGTTGCTCTGATTAAATGGATCTCACCCCACTAAAATGTTTTACAAATTCTTAATTAAAACGATTACAATGAAAAGACATTCAGATTAAGCTAGAGTAACCGGACTAAAATGTTTTGTAAATGCTTCATTAAAGTGATTACAGTGGGAAAGTAGTCTGATTGGATTAGAATTCAGTGTATTTAAAAGGGAGAACACCGATGTCAGCCTTATCATGGTGCATGCTGAGCCATTCGAAATATTACCAATTTAAATAGCCAGTCCCGATTAATGTAGCTCCAAAATGTCTCTAAGGAAACAGTGTTGCTTTCATTAAGGTAAACTACAATTCTTTCAGAGTGAACCCCCATAAACACAGCGTAATTTCTGGGAAGGAGAAACGAGTCGAAGCACTACGATTTTAATAAACCAAGATACAAGTCATAGAAAGAGTCTGAGCCAAAATATTTCATGAATGGGTTGCAAAATGGTGCTCAAAATCTTCACACACCCGCCACAGGCAAATTTTCGTTGTCCCATCGTCACTACAGCCAATCCAAAGCACTTCCCCCTGAGATGAGGTCTGTGCTCAGCCCTCATGTACTCCTTCCAATTCGGCCCGCAGATTCCAAATATCACATTTGTGCCGGTCAACCCTCCTTATGTTGAAAACCACCAAATATCATGTCACACTATTGAAATCTAGAGTTTAACTGATCGATGCAGACCGGTACAGCTCAACCTCCCCCACTTACGCCTACAATCTCCAACTCTAAATGAGCTTAAGTTTAAAGAAGACACACTATTTTGGTCTTTTAAGTTCGGAAACGAGGATCCTGGAAACCATGCTCGTGAAGAGGTTGCACACCAAGAGGTTGCACACCAAGAGGTTGACCAGGTTTATTCTCACATCATCCCACAAAACGAACCAACTTATCAGATATGGACAAGTTGCCCTGCCACATGCATACTCAGTGTCGTTTATCACACTGCTGTTCCCTCCTCTGGCGAGTGGGCTCATTGTTTTTCTTGGCCCTTTTCCAGTTTAAGTGAGTGACTTCATGGGTGTCTTTCTCCAGCAAAAGGGAACTGTGAGTGCAGCACAACATCAACAACAGTATTGTTGCCTTTAAAACTTCGTGATGGGCTGCATTAATGGCAAAGTTCAGCCACGAAATTGACGAACCCCACTTGCACTGCGAGTCAGCGTCGAAAACTGTAAGTTTCGATTTGAAATTACAGTTCACCCATCCGGCAAATGGCAGCTGAGTGTACTAGTGGCATGGTGGTGAGATAGACGATGGCATTCTCAAAACAGAAACGCTTAAATTGGCTAGACCAAAATGCCGCAACATTATCGCTAATTAACGACCGGGGAGGGCCGAAGGCAGAAAAAACTTCAAGAAATATGACGAATAGTTAAGGCCACAGTCACTCCACTGTTCGGAATAAACTAGAAAAACCTGTTGAGGCATTATGTGATGCGAAACGGCAAGTGCATTGCCGTGTTTCTCAAAATATACGAATAACCGTAAAACTTCTACCACTTGTAATTCGTCTATGAATAGAACTGTCAAGATCTGAAACAGATACGAAATCAGATTTGGCAACCATAAAAAGGATTCTAATGCTACGTGAAGGTTTGCTTCACTCACAGTGCCACGACCAGACTCACTAGCATTACTTCATGTAAGACTACCCTTTTCTTCAATAGCCTCTACGTGACTCCAACCCAACCTATTAAGCCTAGTTTTCGACTGCATAGCATCAGTCAGCAACCGATCAGCGTTAACTCTTTTCAGGCATGCTCTCAAGTTGCATCAAATCATGTAGTCTATTAACCTAGTGATTAAATAGTGGCTGAACGCGGAATACCAGGTTATGATTGGGATTGCTATCGCCCAAAAACTATATTATTTCGCACACCAGAGAGGACTGCCGAACAAACGGATCAAGCGGATCCTACCCACCTTACCGATGTTATCAGCAGTCAGGCGCTGTGGACAGTGTGAGACAGCGCACATGCGCTCAGCCATGTCGGCAATGCTCCCATCTCCTGATTGTCAGACCACGGAGTTTGAAGATAAGTGGTTCCTTTTCAAGACAGGCCAAACCCAGGCAACTGCTCGACTCCATTACACCAGTGTTGCTACCCTGAAACATAAATTCGCTTTAGTTCCTCCTCTCCATCGAAAGAATATAACCAAACACACAGTTCATTAAATTACCAAATGTCAATGGTGGTACAATATTTACCTAATTGGTCCGCATACTTCTTATAAAACCACTTTTTGATACTAGCACTGTAACGGGCGTAGTTACCCGAAAGCAGCTTACTACGCTGCTGAGCGACAGGGCTGGGCCAGAAGACAAGAAAGCAGCTTTCACAGTTGAAACCATACGAAATCTTTTGTTTAAATACAAGTAAGCAACCTGAAGACGTCAGTAAAATAGATTTTAAAAAAGAAATTTAACAACTTCTAGAATATTAACGAGGAAATGAGATAAGCAATTAATCTCAGCCAAAAGTCTTTCAAAAAGTAAAGAAATTAAGCAATTTGTCAATATTAACAGGTTCCTGAAATCGGCCAAGCTGCAAATTAAAAATAAAAAACTTAACTTGTACACAACTTTTCCATTTCGCTTTGAAATACAATATCTTAAATGGTTGTAGCAAATTTGGTAACAGTTAACAGTAGCAACCCAGGCAAACAACATGTCCATTCACATCATGTCTGTTCACTTTTTATACGTCAATAAATTATAGAACTACTGCTTTCTATGCTTCTTTGCTGTATTGTTTGTTCCTTTTTTCCACATTAGCCAGAACTATATTTTTACAGTGTTTTAGGGTACATGTGCAGGGTTCTAATAAAACTGACAAGATCCTTACTCACCGTGTTTCAGGATAATTTTTACCACATTACACAAATTTTTATATTGAGATATCGATTCTACTCATCAAGTGGATGAATCTGACAACCCACAAGCCATACGTTGCTTAGAATCAAGTTATTTGTATAATGTGGAGAGTTATTAATTTATGTGTAGTTCACACGAGCTCAATACTAACGAAATCGATCGAATTCTGATGTTGATAGACAGTATTTCTCTATCAGTAGACTGAAGTGGAAGCGAGGCTTCCCAGCTGACCCACGCACAGCGACATGGAACTCAATTTGGGAAAGAAATAAACCAGCGAGCCCTTACCGTGGGAGGTCAATTAGAGATGCAATGTAATGACCGCATCTGGCATGTTTGGCGGAAATAACCGCACAACAATGAGTCACCACTGGGTGAGTCTTTTGACTCAAACCTGTGCAGAAGTAAACATCTTAACAAAGCAGGGGATTCATTTGGGTGGTCTCAAAGGCGATCAGAGCCTCACCATTTATGCAGAAAAGTAGCATTGCAGAAAGAGCATCATCAGTTTACATAAACAAAATTCATATGACACTAACATGTATTGCATGTGAGATCCACATTGTCTCTGAAATACCCTTTTAGCTTAGGAAAGCTCTCAGGAATGCAGTGGGGGGAATGGTGGAATGCAGAAAGGAGCACAACAGCGTGAGTCACTGGGTTTTTCCTAAACATTCAAATCTCACTAATAGGGCCATGAACAACACATGTCCACGTGGACGGCTCCTGTTTGGGTGGAGCTTATTACTAAATGAAAGAGTGGCGAACATTCATTGGACCAGACAGAACTTGCATATACACTAGTTTGTTTCTGTAACATCACTGGGCAAAGAGACGACGTAAGTTGCAGCAAATGGTATCACTGTTGCGGCAGGAGGCGAGCCCCCACTACGGTGGGACAAGTTTGCAACAATATAGGCAATCACGAGTGAGTAATTCAGGGCACTCTTTCTTCCTAGAAGGGCTGTGTGTTGGATGGGGCGCATTCCGCTATGTCGTGGCTCCGGAAGAGACATTTTGTGTCTGTGTGTGTTCACAAGTCTCTGATACCACACATATTTCGTTTAACAATCTCGTAACTTCTCCGGGTTGGAGATCACGAGCTACGAGCTGTGTTAAGTTCTACAGAACACTGGAGGTTTACAGTGTACACCTTGGCCTGCTTTAGCGAGTGGACTCAGACAGTTGACTTAGCCTGGGAAACAAATAGTTCACTATTGTATATCCAGTCAAGGCCAGAGCAGAATTGTCAGGTCAAAATATTCGCAAGGTGCCGACGCACGCGCCGCAGACACACGCCACAGCCAGCCACGGCTCCACGCACTCTGCACAAGTTAAATACCGCGTTGCTCAAGCGCTATGTGTGGGAGCCACAAGACGGTGTTTACTTCAGATCTGCTTTAAATAGGCGTTGATTTGCGTAGTTTTTTTCATTCCCTCGTGTCCGTGTCGCCCATGTGTTGCATGTGTGTTCTTGGGCCTTAATTCGAAGATGGCATTCCGCAGATAACCGTTATTGTCCAGCTACAACAGAGTAAGTGCACAGTCAACTGAGTGATTTTATAACACTGTCAGTGTAGTAATTTTAGGGTACATTTACTTCCATTCAATGTGCATGAAATTACGTTGTTGTTGTTGTGGTCTTCAATCCAGAGACTGGTTTGATGCAACTCTCCATGCTACTCTACCCTGCGCAAGCTTATTCATCTCCCAGTACGTACTGCAACCTACATCCTTCTGAATCTGCTTAGTGTATTCATCTCTTGGTCTCCCTCTATGATTATTATCCTCCACGCTGCCCTCCAACACTAAATTGGTGGTCCCTTGATGCATCAGAATATGTCGTTCCAACCGATCCCTTCTTTTAGTCAAGTTGTGCCACAAATTTCTCTTCTCCCCAATTCTATTCAATACATCCTCATTAGTTATGTGATTTACCCATCTAATCTTTAGCATTCTTCTGTAGAACCACATTTTGAAACCTCCTATTCTCTTCTTGTCCAAACTACTTATCGTCCACGTTTCACTTTCATACATGGCTACACTCCATACAAATACTTTCAGAAACGACTCCCTGACACTTAAATTTATACTCGATGTTAGCAAAGTTCTCTTCTTCAGAAACGCTTTCCTTGCCATTGCCAGTCTACGTTCTATATCCTCTCTACTTCGACCATCATCAGTTATTTTGCTCCCCAATTAGCAAAACTCATTTACTACCTTAAGTGTCTCATTTCCTGATCTAATCAGCATCACCCGACCTAATTCGACTACATTCCATTATCCCCGTTTCGCTTTTGTTGATGTTCATTTTATATCCTCCTTTCAAGACACTGTCCATTCCGTTCAGCTGCTCTTCCAGGTCCTTTGCTGTCTCTGACAGAATTACAATGCCATCGGCGAACCTCAAGGTTTTATTTCTTCTCCATGGATTTTCATGTCCCTGGACTTTAATTATTACTCCGACTTTTTCTTTTGTTTCCTTTACTGCTTGCTCAGTATACAGATTGAATAACATCATGGATATGCTACAACCCTGTCTCACTCCTTTCCCAACCACTGCTTCCCTTTCAAGCCCCTCAACTCTTATAACTGCCATCTGGTTTCGGTACAAATTGTAAATTGCCTGTCGCTCCCTGTGTGTTACCCTTGCCACCTTCTGAATTTGAAAGAGAGTATTCCAGTCAACATTGTCAAAAGCTTTCTCTAAGTCTACAAATGCTAGAAACGTAGGTTTGCCTTTCCTTAATCTATTTTCTAAGATAAGTCGTAGGGTCAGAATTGCGTCACGTGTTCCAACATTTCTACGAATCCTAACTGATCTTCCCCAAGGTCGGCTTCTACCAGTTGTTCCATTCGTCTGTAAAGAATTCGTGTTAGTATTTTGCAGCCGTGGCTTATTAAACTGATAGTTCGGTAATTGTCACATCTGTCAACACTTGCTTTCTTTGGGATTGGAATTATTATATTCTTTCTGAAGTCTGAGGGTATTTCGCCATTTCATAGATCTTGCTCACCAGATGGTAGAGTTTTGTCAGGACTGGCTCTCCCAAGGCTGTCAGTAGTGCTAATGGAATGTTGTCTACTCCCGGGGCCTTGTTTAGACTCAGGTCTTTCAGTGCTCTATCAAACTCTTCACCCGGTATCATATCTCCCATTTCATCTTCACCTACATCCTCTTCCATTTCCATAATATTGTCCTCATGAACATCGCCCTTGTATAGACCCTCTATATACTCGTTCCATCATTCTGCTTCCCTTCTTTATGTTTGTATTTGTTTTTCTCTTGATATTACGGTAGTGTAGAATTGTTTTCGTAAATGTTCATGTGTTTATCTTACTTGAAGTTAGGTTCGTTAAGATTTTCTTGCGTTAATTTTACACGATCTTGGTAAGTACATAGGATTTTTTGTATCTTCGCAGAACACGCAACCTGAAGCCGCTGTCTATGGTGATTATTGTAGTAAAAATATTTAGTACAGACAATAACTCATTTGTTTGATCTAAAGTAGTGGTTACCACTGCCTCATTGATATATTTTAGGTCATGTCTAACGACTATTATTCTGATGTCTAAACGCCACTGTGTCAGGAATCTCCTTACCTGGCAAGGCCTGGGTTCACAGGTGTGGTAAGTGGTAAGAACAGGTCGTACCAAACCGGACGAGTATGTTAGAATAGGACAGAACAAGCTCTGAACTGCCTGTATGAGCAGGAGGATACTTCTAACTTTAGCAGAAAACACAAAATCTCTCTCTCTCTCTCTCTCTCTCTCTCTCTCTCTCTCTCTCTCTCTCTCTGTGTGTGTGTGTGTGTGTGTGTGTGTGTGTGTGTGTGTGTGTGTGTGTGTGTGAGAGAGAGAGAGAGAGAGAGAGAGAGAGAGAGAGAGAGAGAGAGAGCGAGAGAGAGAGAGAGGGAGGGAGGGAGGAGGGGAGGGAGAGAGAGAGAGAGAGTGTTTGTACCAATGTATGTGTGTGTCTGTGCTTCTCAAGAAAATAGTGAAAATTTATTTTATTAAATCGAATGTAATCCATATTTAGTCCCAATTGTGCTTCTTGTACATGTATATAATATTTAGTAGACTTATGTGTGTCTGGTGTTTGTATACCTTTCTATTTATTGTAAAATTCAATTTTTAATGTGTGTATGAACATCTTACTAATAAAATAAGAACTGGCACTGTGACATGTTACGCTTTCACAGTGAAGGAATATGTTTTTCCAAAATTGCATTATATCTTTTTCACAAATACTGTCAAAGACACACTTCACATATAAGATTTCAGAGAATTCAAGTAGGTAAGTTGCAATGAGATTGAAACACTGACAACCCGATACTGCAAGAACACAGCTCCATAATTTGTTATTTAAGGGATGTTTCAGTGATTTGAATTAAGCAAAACATCGTAGTGCCCCCTTTTTTCTCTCCTAATATAGTCTCTACTTTTGCACCTGTACACCAAACAACTTTGCAGTAAAATATTTTTTATTCCAGTCTTTGATCATAATATCAATTCCTCCTCTGATGATGATGATGGTGCCGGCCGGAGTGACCGAGCGGTTCTAGGCGCTTCAGTCTGGAACCGAGAGACCGCTATGGTCTCAGGTTCGAATCCTGCCTCGGGCATGGGTGTGTGTGATGTCCTTAGGTTAGTTAGTTTTAAGTAGTTCTAAGTTTTAGGGGACTGATGACCACAGCAGTTAAGTCCCATAGTGCTCAGAGCCATTTGAACCTTTTTTTTTCCTTAGATGATGACCGGTTTCAGTCAATAACGACCATCTTTAGATCTTGTTTCTGCTGCCGAGAAATTCGTTTGTTGGCTTATTATTGTCGCACAAAATCGGAAAATGCATTTCGACTAAACATGGCGGTCTCGAAACAATGCCTTCTCACTTAAGCCGTAATACATTCGTCAATTATTGTCTGAAACTGGTCATCGTCAAAGGAACTGATATCGTGATCAAAGACTGGAATAAAAAACATTTGACAGTATTGGATCACTGTTCGTATTCGCGACTATGTCGCAGTTCGTGAATTTGGCAGTAAGTTACAGTAAATGAAAATAGTGAGCAGTAAAACATATTTTCTACATGTATTGGCAGTTTAAATCCAATGTGTAAGAAATGATATCATGTGGAAACATACACTGACTTGTGATTTTTGACTTTATCCAATATTGACACAACTAAATACATAAACAATAAAAAGTGGTAAGTTAGAACAAGCCTGATGCCCTACCTACTTCCACTATGTTTTATACATGGCAGTGACATTTCAGAGACTATTGCACATACGTACTTCAATTGCAAGTCTTTAACTTGACTTGCAAGTGGAAATTTTGAGACTGTATGTTTGCAGGGCACCATAATTTAATTCTTGAGAAATTTTATCTTTATGTTCTCCTTTACACAGATTTCTTTAATCGAGATCTAACTGTTGATAATTAGCATGGAAACTGCTGCTTAATGACATTTATAGAACTTTCCACCAAAGCAAAGTTTTCTAATTAATTTATCATATCTGATATGCAGCCCTATTTTGCTGTTAATAATTACAGATACAACACCTCATCAGTTATGATTTAATAGTACTCTGGCATTTAAACTGCAATGCTGCTGAAACTCCAATCGTTTGTACATGTAAAGCAATTTCGCTGTGTTAACATTCGCAAAAGCACAAACTGTTTGCTTTTTTTTCCTACCTAGTCTCTAACTGTACGATTATGCGGAGTGAAACCGAAAGAACAAATGTGGTTTGAATTTACAAATGCGAGCAATAAAGTATGTTTAACGATGTGTATAGATGAAAATGCAACCAGCAAGAAACAATATCTAGTATGTAAACAATTATTACTTCTGGGTTCATGCTTTCAGCTGGCATCGGCGCAAATACAGTAAAAGTTTTTAACGTGGGTCCGAAAAGAGCTTATCATTTATTCACTTCTTTCTTATTTTTCGAAGTTCGTAGTCAAACCAAAAACCTACGTTGACAAGGCTAAGTATGTTGTATCATTGGGTCGAATACGCATTTAAAAACGAGCAAAATGCCTGAAAAAGTTTTTCTGACATTGTTTTATACATTATAGATTATAATATTCAACATCACCTGAAATCATTGCGTGAGCAAAAGATTAAATACGAAGAAGAAGCAATTCTAACCAGCGCCCTGTGACTCTTCTCACCATCTAATATGGCGGCCGACCACGCCCACTGGCTTCAAACCGAAGTACAGCGTACACCCATAATGCCATCTCCCCTCCTTATACCTCCAGGACCAGAACAGACATTTGGGAGAAAATTAGTAACGAACCAGTCTGTAGATGTTTCTGCAATTATTTTCTCATGGTAATCTATAATTTTTCATTTTTGAGTGAAACATCGTAACAGCATCACACATAAAATCAGTCACAGAGCCAGCATGGACAGTAATTAGGCGCTCACGCTTACCAGTTGGCACATTCATAGCTCCGTGGCACGTGTCATCTGTCCACACGATGGATCATGCGTGACGCACGTTTACCCTCTTCTTTTTTTTCAATTCATATTACATTCTCTAGCTTCACCGTTAGGACTTCACGCAGGAAATGACATTTCCAACCCACAATTACTCCGCATTCAATTAGTAACTTTCTTCCTGAGAACTTTTCACACCGGATGCCAATCTTTAAAAAAGTGTGCAACAGTGATGCCATCAACTTTTTAAGTGTTGGGTATTCTTTCCTTCCGTAGCACTTACATACAAGTTGCCAAATAGCATTTTTATCAAAGCAGTATATCTCTGTCAAACGCGCAATCTCTTCGTTGCCTTTCCAGGTGCCTCACTAACAGTGCTCCTAGCTGAATTAGCAGCCTTCTTATCATCTGAAATCTCTCCACTGTCGCTGTAGAGGTGTTCAATCCATCAGCCATCTCTGAGGCACTATACTGATTGATGGCAAAGGCCCACCATTGTTCGTTTCCCTTCCAAAACTAAACACACAATCTGCATATAAATTGGCATGCTTGAGATTTTAGAGTAGCTTCGATTCCAGAAGTAATCTTCTCTGCGCTACAGTATAAGAAGCCGTTTACCACACACAATGCAAGAATCTCACAGAATTAGTGGTTTGCGCACATACAAACACAAACCTGAACAAAGCACATGGCACCACGGAGAGAAAGCAGGGGTCACCTAGAACTATGGCAACACTGGCGTGATGACAGGGTAACGTAAACAAAGACTTATGATCTTATCGACCGTCGTGGATGTGCGAAGCACGTGTGCCAAGACGATTTCAACCTTAAGAGCTCTGCTGTCGTGGTATGGGCTGTGCTGCATTCCTAACAAAAATAGTGAGTGGACTCAGCTAAAGAAGATTGCATATTTTGGAGTGCCGGTCAGACTGTGGCAAGTGTAGATTAGCCTTCTTACATTGGTTGGCCTGAGCATGCCTGTGGGTTTTGATCCATACTTCGATGTTGTCATCGGGGCTCCAGATATGTAGTGGAGGCCCCACAACTGAAGTAAACATTAAGGGTGAGAAATAGCAAACAGAAAGGAAATTCTGCAGTGTTATCATAATACGTTCATCGTACTGAAGCCTCTTTTGCAGTCTGATGTGCTCACAAGGACCATATCAACACAAACAAAAACTGGCCCAGGTCTTCTAAAATGTTTTCTCCACTTTTATCTACATAACCTCTTAGACCTTCTCTTACATATGTATAAGAAAGAAGAAAGCTGCCACACATTTTTCTTAGATTTTTTTCCCCTTCTACTGGGTCACAATGTCATAGGGCCAATTTTTGTCCAAAAAATTCTTCAGTGCCATTCGAAATTAGCCTTTGCCTCGAATTGTCCCTAAGGCTGTGACAGAACTATTTCATATTAATTTGAATAGTCATTCTGCTTGATTCTCCCCTGGAAACCAATGAAACGTCTTTAAAGCACTCTTCAGAAATAGATTTCCTGCTTCCTTTATGCAAGCACCTGGCACTTCATTCACTTGTTCAGTGGCTTTTATTGATCTCATAATTTCCCTATGTGATGAGGGAATATTAAAACTGTGATTTTGGAGGTACTGTGAGAGGATAGTAATCTCTTCAAGCAAAACAGAAAACAGTGCAATGTTGCTTACGAACTCAGGGCTTGATAGTGTTTCCTAGAATCTGTTAAGCTGTTCCCTCAAAACTTGATTTTCTAGTCATGTGATCTGATCATCTATTGAAATGAGTATTCACAGGCTTGTAGGTTATACTACTTGCATTGCTCTAGCTTGAAGTAACCCATCACACTGAGAAGATTTCAGGTATCTTTCTAAGTTCTGCACCTAAATCTTGTGCAACAGCTGACAGTTCATGCTGATTCTCTGGGGATTCATGACACAACGAATACAGCTTGTTAAAAAGATGATAATATGATTCGCACCAGGAACCTCGTAGATTGCATTAGCAATGCCTAATCCAATTCGGTGGCACAAACAATGCAGTTTTAATAGTTTGTTGTACTAGTTCTTAAGTCGTTCTAAAATACCAGAATTTCTACCTAGCATTACACTAGCATCATCACTGCATGCTCCAATCAAATTGTCATTCAAATAATTTGAAGAAAAACCAAACTTCGAGACACATTTTTGGACGTTCTGCTTCTATTGTTTCGGCATCTGTTCTTTTAATTACAATAATATCCAAGAAGAAGATATTTACACAACTATCGCAGATGTAGACTCATGAATGAGCATAGAGACCTAACAGTTCTTCGATGTTATGAACGGAGCTTCTTGCTTATAGCGTCCGAAATGCAGTCTATGATGTTGACACAACTGAGTTTGCTATGCAGTGTGTTGCCTATGTGTAGACCAATTTGAATTTACAAATCCACAAGTCTGTGGAAGTCTAAATATGCCTTGTCATTTTATGCTGAGCGAAATCCTTTCAAAAATATCTTTCTCCCGTTCAACTTCAAGGTTTTCTAGAACATTGTCTTTCTTAGCGCTGTCGGCACACAGTTAAATGGGCTTCGGAATTCCTATGTTTATGATTTTCTTTCCCAATGATGTTAACTGAGCTTGTTTATTTCTATAAACAGAACACTCCGAAGTATTACTCCATTTTTTTGGAATTGTTCACTCCTGGTGATTACTCACTCCCAAATTCTGCAGATTCTTAGATACTGAGCAACCCAACTTGCCTTCCCTACACAGTAACCACTCATATTTCGTGTTAAATTCTCTCCATGTTCTTTCGTTCCAACAAACAGCATAATTATATATGTTTTGGGAATCCTAATAACCAGAAATTACTTCACGATTGGCTTTTATCTTCAACAATATCTGTTCGGGTCATACTATTCGTATATGAAGTAGATTGGCCATTATCAGCTTCACGTTTCCTCGAACTACACGGAACTAGATTTACTTAAATAAACTGCTATACAGCGTTTCGTACTGAGAAATTACACCTTTCATTTAATAGCACAATTTATACACCTTTCACTTAAAAATGTAATATGCCAGGCTTTAAAATGGCAAAGTAATACTTAGAATCGAGGGAGTCAACAAAGCTGTTAACAGCGACGCCTATAACTTCACTGAAAAGAAAACTTAATAACAATTTCCATGCCGACCGTGAAGTGGCTAAAAATTAAAGTTGTAAACAATCGGACAGTATACGCACAAACGAAAGGCAGGACAATGACTCGAAATAATAAATAAGTCTACTGTAATAATACCACAGCAGAGAGGGAAGTCAAGAGACGACATTCTGTACTGTGGTTGGATCATTGAAGACTGCAATATCATCATGAGGAACCAGGAAAAGCTTTTATTTTAGTCACACCTTATCTGAAAAGTTAAGTTTCAGATAGGAGTCAGATTTGGTTTTATTGTTACTCTACAGGCGTTCGCCCAATGTGAAGCTATATCAGTGCTTGCGCGGCGGCATTTACACCTCCACAAAGTTGTTTTCGTTTTCGAATACCTTGGAACTAGATTTACTGAAATAATCTACTACACTGCGTTTCATACTGAGAAATTACACCTTTCAATTACTAGCACACTTTATAAACTTTTGACTTAAAAATGTAATAGAGTCAAATCAATCAGTGTCAAAGTCACGCCCCATAATGTGACCCGATAGATAACCAAGGATTACCTGAGATTCAAGCGCGTAAATAGTCATATGCTCAAGAGGCGGTGTAAATCCCGCCCGCACGAGCGCCCCAAGGTTAAAGCATACATCAGCGCGTCGAAGGGGGGAAGTAACGTGTTTTCAGAAGTTATTATCATGTCACACGATGTGAGCACTAAAAGCGAGTCGACATCGTATGTGCAACGCCGCGCACCGCCAATCCGGCAGGCGCAGAGGGGCCCAGAACTGGCAAGAATGGAGCAGGGTGTTTGTAGGTGCCCAGCAAAGCTCCAGCTGGTGCGCGCGTGTGTCACTAATAATGGAAAACGAGAAATGCCGTCCAAACACAGCGCGCATTTCCTTTGATATTCCGACACTGCAAGGATATTTTCATTGTTGCGCAGTGCGGTGCGGTTTGACGTCCACACCGGCCGCGCTGCCTTGAAACTTCGTTTGGTTTTGCGCTGATGCCCGACCCCACTTGCCTAACGTCGATTGTTCTCTTTTAGTGCGTTTTTTGTCTGGGCCATATATCAAGGCTCAATTGACTTCACAGCTAATATATTCTTTGAGTTATAGCTCAGAACTTACGATAATTTAATTTAGAGAGACGATGGAAAAGAATTATCGTAATAAGAAATTATTATCCACGTAAAATAGGAAGGGGACGGTTTACCCCTCGGAATATAAGTGGGGGGACGGGGGCCCCGCAGTCCCCCCTCCAGGGCCGTACGGGGTATAATCAGTGATAGATTTTAAGCAAATCCACACTCTTGGCTATACTCATCAATTTGAAGTAGTGCAAATTACTATACATTTCGTATCATGCTGATATAATATTTGACAGTAAATTAGATTGCAGGGTGAGTTCACGCTGCGGCGCAGCTGCTCATACATCGCCCGGCGATGACGAAACAAACCGACTGAACCTTACCAGTGCATGTAACCTAACCACCTTTACTCTATCCCCTTCGTTATGCACCAGGGGAGGATATGAAGTTGGTTTGTGTTTCAAGCAGCGATCGTCGCCCGTATTCCTCAAACTTGAACTGTAACTGCCCTATCCGTGCCGTTATTTATAGGACAGTTCTTCATTTATGCAGCTTCGTGGGTACCATAAATCAGAGTCTAGATCTGTATTCTACAAACGACTGTGTGTAGTGCATTACACTGTGTGATGTATTGGCAGTTGACGTGGCCAATAAAGACAATCACATATCTACCAAAAGGTATCATATTAACAAGTTTATTTTCACTATCCAATGCAGAGCTACATATGATTAAATTAATGCTCTTAATAGACACAAATAACGTCGAATCTTGATTAAAAAAACATAATTCGGTGAAAGTTTAGTAATGCTTGGCAACGTCGTGCTACAACAATATATTGTCCTCATTGCAGTCTACCACTTAATATATATAAGTCTATATGTGCACTGTAGCCCGCCCGGCTAGCCGTGCGGTCTTAGGCGCTGTTTCCCGAGCGGGAAGGCGTCCCGGTCACCGGCACGAATCCGCCCGGCGGATTAGTGTCGAGGTCGGGTGTGCCGGCCAGCTTTTGGATGGTTTTTAAGGTGTTTTTCCATCTACCTCGGCGAATGCGGGCTGGTTCCCCTTATTCCACCTCAGTTACATTAAGTCGGCGATTGCTGCCCAAACACTGTCTCCACTACGCGTCCACAATCATTACTCTACCAAGCAAACATTTAGGTTACACTTGTCTGGAATGAGACATTCCCCAGGGGGTCCACTGGGGCCCAAACCGCACAATATCCCTGGGTTCTGTGTGGGACGGTGGTGGTGTGAGTGGACTGCTGTAGCCTGTTGTGGGGTGGTGTATCACTGACGACTACGGCTGTAGCGAACGCTCTCCGTCTTTTCGAGGTCCCCAGTTCATTACAAAGATGCATACATACATACACACATACATACATACATATGCACTGTCCCTCGGGTGAGCTGACATAAATGCATGCATGCATGCATGCATGCATACGAACGAGAAAACTTGCGTGATGAGCCATTGATTTAAATATTACGAAATTTGATTCAAAAACTGCGAATCTAAGTCGACTTAAGCTGTACTATTTATCGCTGACATACGGAAACTGGTGGCAGTCGGGGATTGAACGTAGTTTCAGCCTTACGAGCGGTCGCCTTAGTAACCTGGACTCTCCGAGCACACTGCTAGCACTGAGCGAGACTTCCACATGTCACACCTGTCCACACCTCCTAATGCTCGCTCCAACGAGCCGGCCGCTGTGGCCGAGCGGTTCTAGGCGCTTTAGTCCGGAACTGCGCTGCTGCTGTGGCCGCAAGTTCGAATCCTGCCTCGGGCGTGGATGTGTGTGATGTCCTAAGGTTCGTTAGGTTTAAGTAGTTATACGTCTAGGCGACAGATAATCTCAGGTGTTGAGTCCCATAGTGCTTAGATCCATTAACCGCAAGCACACACACACACACACACACACACACACACACACACACACACACACTCACACAGACTCACATCGTGCGATTTTCGCGATAGAGGGACTTTTGATGTCGATTTGACCCCTTGAGGCTGTAACACTTATTATGTTGTTGCACAATTTCTGTGTTAAAAATTCGCGTTATACAATGTTCTGTCAGGCATGCCTGCATGTCTGAAGAAACAGACAAAGTGTGATGATGCACATCTACTCATCAAATATTACGAAATTTGATTCGAAAATTGCGAATCTAAGGGCCGTTTCACACAGGAGGCCATGCATCCATGTGCAGAGAACCGAAGCGATCCGCGTTGCATGCATTTAGTGCACCTTGTTGACTCAGCGGCTCTGTTGTTTCTATCCATTGAACATTGTAGATCACTGGCGAACGAAATGTCGTGCGTATCTAAGCATTTTCAGAACACGGTATGTTCGACGTAGAGAGATTCAATGTGGAAGTGCAACGCAGGCCAGTGCTGTGAGACTGTTCGACACCCGATTTTTTGAACGAAGTAGAAAAAGCGGAAGCCTGGAGCGAGATACGTTGAATGTATAATAAAGGCTTTGCCTCCTTGCCACCACAGAAGAAGAAAGCCATAGGTGAGAATGTTAAATATTTTCATAAATGTGTAATAAGGTATTTTCTATGCACATATTCGAAGCTGAGGGATTGTGTTCCAGTTCGTTCTGTGCTGCTTGAGAACATGGCACAAGTTATTTTCATTAACGTTTACAATTATTAAACCTTATATTCGAGAATACAGCTGTTAGCATTCTCCAGTACTCTTCACGAGGTAGTCTGTAAAATTATTGCCAGTACCTTTCACTGGGCTTGATCTACAGCTAGTAACTGAGCAACATTCCGTATCTTTCAAAACCATCAGTCTGCTAACTATCTTCACATTTTACTTCATCTCTAGAGAATTATGAAGCGAGATGTAACACATTACAATGGCTTCAGAAAACCCGAGGGAGACATTCAATGGTCGGTGAAAAATTCGCCACTTAATCGACAATATTCCAAATGTACATTCAGTAGGACGTCTTGCTTTAGATCAGTGGTTCCCAATCAGGTATCGGGTAGGACCCACGTCCCTTCCCCCACCATCAACAACATTGGTGCCTAAGAATGAAAAGTAATTTTCTTTGAACGCTTTTATTTTTTAAGTGATGGAAGATTAGTGATATTTAGTTTTCGTAGTTGTCTTATTAAACCCAGAAATAATGAGTGAATGGGATAATCGGTACCGCTTAATTCTAACATTTTATTTGTATTTATAGAAACATGAAGTAAAAAAATTGTAAATTTGTGGTAAGATCTTATGGGACCAAACTGCTTAGGTCATCGTTCCCTAAGCTTACACACTACTCAATCTAACTTACCCTACTTACAACTCACACACCCTAGCCCGAGGGAAAGAGGAAGTAATTCTCACTGCATCGCGAGTGTTATCTACAGCTCCTTCTCGAAAAGAAAGCTAATTATCCACATTGATGGCAGATAGTTACTACACAATGTGCTTCCTCTGCACCACTCCTCTCCCCTAGTGACAATTGCTTCACTCACGTCCTGCAGCCGTTTTAAAATCAACTATGTCAAAGAGTGTAGACTATACCTACTACTTGGGCACCACTAGGTTCCTGGACTCCTCACCTCTGAATGATAAGAATTAGAAAACTTCAGGCTGCCACTGATTCGGTTGTGACCACCACCGCACAGCAGTGTAGGAGCGATTACAGAATTGCAGCTGTCTTGTCATCTCAATTAGATCGTTTATAGTAGCGAAGTGAATAATGAAGTAGTTTCTTGTCCATTTTGGGAACTACATACAACTCGGAAAAGGCATTTTCCCGAGATATTTAAACTTACGTGTATCAGTTTTATTGACACAGATGGATGACACAAAGTATACGAGCAGCATGTGGACAATGTGAGGAACAAAGAAGGTAGTTTCATACATTTCTTTCGCAAGCTGTAACTTCCACCACACGGCCTCACACGTTAGTGCTAACATTTGAATTAAAGAAATGTAATTATTGTTAACTTATGTAATCAGTACTACAGTTTTACGCAACAGTGATGACGATCATTAAAAAGATCTTTTGAAAACAGTTTTGTTTCGAGACCAAACACTACTGAACTTGATTTTTTTACTGCTTACAAAATTTCATTTTACCTTCAGGGGATAATTACCCTCAAGTTGGAAACCACTGCCCCATAGAGCGACATTTAAGGACTCTGTTGCTCAAATATGGAGATCTTCCAGCAAAAGGACGCATAACATTCATGGACAAACCGAATGCTTCATCTGCATCAAACACAAATGTCATAGATTGTTTTGTGGTCCCTGGTAATGCGCGTGACTAACCAAATCAAATGCTTTATTTATGATTTTACTTCCTAAGGTCGAGTTCATGAAGTCAGAACAGTCAGAACTTTTTCCATACGCTCCAGTGCCAACAGCAATAAACCAGTAGTTTTGACCGCAAATTGCTAGAAGTACGACTGAAAACTAATGCCTGTAATTAGAATACATAGTGTAGTGTTGGCAGAAGAGCCAACACTGTGTTTCTAGAGGAGACCGAAATGCACGCGTTTAATTACACGCTGACTGGCGTGAGGTTGTAAGTAGGCTGTTTAGGTTATTTTTATTGGTAACGCCACCTCTGTATAAAAATCACTGGCTGTGCTGTGTGCAGTCTGTGTCTAGTTTGCATTGTTGTCTGCCATTGTAGTGTTGGGCAGCGGCAGCTGGATGTGAACAGCGCGTAGCGTTGTGCAGTTGGAGGTGAGCCGCCAGCAGTGGTAGATGTGGGGAGAGAGATGGCGGAGTTTTGTAATTTGTCATGAACTGCTATATATATTATGACTATTAAGGTAAATACATTGTTTGTTCTCTATTAAAATCTTTCATTTGCTAACTATGTCTATCAGTAGTTAGTGCCTTCCGTAGTTTGAATCTTTTATTTAGCTGGCAGTAGTGGCGCTCACTGTATTGCAGTAGTTCCAGTAACAAAGATTTTTGTGAGGTAAGTGATTTGTGAAACGTATAGGTTAATCTAAGTCAGGGCCATTCTTTTGTAGAGATTTTTGAAAGTAAGATTGCGTTGCGCTAAAAAATATTGTGTGTCAGTTTCAGTACAGTCTTGTATAAATTTTTATAAGGATACGAACCTGGAATGATCCTCAGGGGGGTTCACGCTTACTTTGTGTACCATGTGTTTGGCAAGCACAAGGAGCCATAGCTAATATGGTATTTGCTTATACAACTTTACACATCGGTACCATATTTCTCTAACACAGAATTACACAGCTATCTGATTATTTACCTGAGAGAGACAAACATTTATTTTACTACATCGGTGACAGACGTTTACGTAATTACACTGTTGGATAACTTCACACTTACGAAATTGTATGTAGTTTGTACTTGGTGAACTGTTCATATTTTTTCAGAACCATTGTGATACTATGAGAGCTTTGAATGATGTATTTGGTATGGGATCATAATTTTTAAAGTACGTTTGAGGTAGATGACACTATTGAAATGAGCAGAGAATTTTTTTTTAGGCTTTGAAATTATTGGAGGAAGCTACGACGATTTTGAGAATTGACTGAGATGTTATGATATTATTACGCCGACGATGTGTATTATGCTGTTGAGGTATGTTTATGATCAATAAGATGATGCTACCGTATATGAGGAATTTGATTATGTTATGTATTTATTACGATGAAATATTGAAGTGTCGTCACAAGATTGGCGTGTCGACGGATATGTATATGTGTAATAAGGTAAGGAATATTGAGTAGTGGTTAGGGACTCTGATTTGTGGAGAAGGATGTTGGAAACCAAGAATCGTACTTTAAGAGTTATGAAATGTGTGTAAATGCGTGAATGTATCACAATGCCCACGAAAACTTTTTGAACACTGTTGTATTCATAGGATTTTGTTTCTACACATTTGAACGCAAATTCTCGACCTGTGAAATACTTTTATATGAGACTGTCACTGTAGTGGAAACTGGTGTCGTAAATATTTCGGTAAGAAAGTTAAGTGACCACCTGCACCTAATGCGTCGTGGGCACCCAGCTGGGCGACAGTCACCTTGGAAAAAGCCATTAGTGTGTGCCTTCCAGAGGCACAGGTGGAAAAAAAAGGGAGACCATTATCTTTGCTATTGACGTTCCTTTGTAGAAAGCATCGGAAAAACGACACGGTCGAACTTGATAACATTTGATTACACTGTGGAGCTCTTAATTTATGATATTTACTAAATTGCCTAATGAAATGATGAGAAACATTTTACATCCATTGTCTTTCTAGTTGAGAGATTCCTCATTTTGTTTAATATCTAGTTTCTAGCTGCACTGCAGCATTGGTTAAAATAAAATTTAATATATGTACTAATATAGTTAATTTATGCCTACAGATCCAGTCAATAAGAAATTTATGATCTACTTCCAAGAAAACGAGGGCACATAAATAGACATTTCCCTTCACAGGAATTGCATAAATAATTTCTTTACGATTTGGTAACTTATCTGCTAGTGTAAGTTCTCGTGATGCATCACTCAAGTGTTAAGATGTGACATAGGTATTAGACATGGCCATTTTTAATGTATTATTTTTTCTGCTTGAGCTTTGCCATGTTTAGGTATAAGTTATTTCATTTTCTGGTGCTGTTTGCCAGGCATAGTGTTACTGAATTTGACTTTGTATTACACTGTTAAGCCAGTTTACTACGCATTTATTTTTCTTGTTTGTTGCACAGTGCCCTATATTAGTTGTAATATTGCAATTGCTTTGCCAGTTTGAACTTTTTTTCATTGATGTCTGTGTTACTTGTTTTGTGCTGCTGCATTGCCTCGTCCCTTAGTTTAGCATCTGAGCTCAGTAGATTTAAGTTAGCTTAAATTGGGGTAGACTATATAAGAGAATGAGTTGCAATGAATTGGAAGAAATGCATTGAGAAGTTATACAAAAAAATTAGAGAATGCAGGTATAGATAGGACTTTTGGGAATAATGATGAACGAAGGGAGATCTCCAAGAACAAAGAAAGTTTTGTTTGCAAAATACTGCAGTAAAACAAACCCTATCCTTTCCCTTTCCGTTATTCCACTATGTGTTTGTGTACTCTGGTATATTTGTGTTCTTCCTGTCTTTATGTGTTTATCTAATACGATTTATGTTGTGGAATTTTTTTAGTACTAAGGTACATTCACTATGATGAGGAATACTGTTATCCTCAAATATAATTTGCATTAATAATATGTTATTTACTTTGTAAAGATGTTAGACATTATTAATTCTGTTTTGTTTTAATGCTCATGTTGATGTTTCGAAAGTCATTCTGATCTTTTATGTATGTACTTATGTCATTATTTTTGTAACACTGATGTATATGTTTATTTATATTCTTTTGTAAAGCATGCATTACCACAAATGTTATCTGTATTGTTATGCTCTTTAATGATGTATTTTGTACCTTTGTTATTGTATTCTTATGTTATAACATTGTAATGGACACCAGTTCATCAGATTAAGTAACTTGTAAGTTACATTTCACTGCACACGTTTCTGTTTGTCATAGTATATGGACAATATGTGAGAAGTAGGGACTGATAGTGTTTGCACATGTGTTAATGATTCAGCAAGGGACTGGATAACAGCATTGCTGGTTCTAAGGACAATTCCAAAAACTTTGTGAGTGCACAAGTGGTGGTTATGGACTTGCTATATTATCCGCAAGACTCTTCAATGGTGATTGTGCACCTGCACAGTCACAACAGATGGCTGCTGGCCATTTCTACAAGGACTACAGTGGGTCTACACCTTTGCTGACTCACCAGTACCATTATTTCTACAAGGACTCCAGTGGGTCTGCACCTCTGGTGGCCCACCAGTATCGTAATCTCTACCAGGACTACAGTGGGTCTGCTCTGTGATGACCTACCAATACTCTTCAAAACTTCGATTGACTCTGCTGTGGGTTTGCTCTGTTGTGGCCCATTACTTGTCTGCATGTCAAGAGTCAGCACTGTCTTTCCATTGGAAGGACAATGCTACTTCTTCAAGACTGCATGGAAATCCACTACTTCCGTGTGCATTTTCTTTTACAGCTCAGACTTTGAGAAAAACACTGCTATTTTACTATGATGAACGATTAGGACTGTCTTTATGGACCGTGAGAAAGTTTAGCTTTTGACCAACATTGTATCAATAAGTGTGTGCATTTGATATCTTTGTTATTGTAATTATGAAAAATTTTATCAAATCATTATTGGCCACTGCCCAAAACAATTTGTAAAATTTTTTGTGGGGAGCATGGGGGCTATGTAAGTAGGCTGTTTAGGTTTTTTTATTGGTAACGCCACCTCTGTATAAAAATCACTGGCTCTGCTGTGTGCAGTCTGTGTCTAGTTTGCATTGTTGTCTGCCATTGTAGTGTTGGGCAGCGGCAGCTGGATGTGAACAGCGCGTAGCGTTGTGCAGTTGGAGGTGAGCCGCCAGCAGTGGTGGATGTGGGGAGAGAGATTGCGGAGTTTTGTAATTTGTCATGAACTGCTATATATATTATGACTATTAAGGTAAATCCATTGTTTGTTCTCTATTAAAATCTTTCATTTGCTAACTGTGCCTATCAGTAGTTAGTGCCTTCCGTAGTTTTAATTTTTTATTTAGCTGGCAGTAGTGGCGCTCTCTGTATTGCAGTAGTTCCAGTAACGAAGATTTTTGTGAGGTAAGTGCTTTGTGAAACGTATAGGTTAATCTTAGTCAGGGCCATTCTTTTGTAGAGATTTTTGAAAGTCAGATTGCGTTGCGCTAAAAAATATTGTGTGTCAGTTTCAGCACAGTCTTGTATAAATTTTTATAAGGGGACGTTTCAAGGTCTGGAACAGGACAATATCTTGAGAATTGCAAATAAAGTAAGTAGTTGATATAGTACTTAACTTTAATCCACGATTGTAGAACATCGCTCTTGATGATACATGCTTCACATAATTAATATCAATTGAATACGGCGCCTTGCTAGGTCGTAGCAAATGTAGCTGAAGGCTATGCTAACTATCGTCTCGGCAAATGACAGCGTATTTGTCAATGAACCATTGCTATGAACGTCGGCTGTACAACTGGGGCGAGTGCTAGTACGTCTCTCTAGACCTGCCGTGTGGTGGCGCTGGGTCTGCAATTACTGACAGTGGCGACACGCGGGTCCGGCGTATACTAATGGACAGCGGCCGATTTAAAGGCTAGCACCTAGCAAGTGTGGTGTCTGGCGGTGACACCACACATAGAACCGCTATATTATAGATAAATAACACCCACATGCTTACCATCTATAGCGCCTGCGGAATTCGGGAGATCTGTTACTTTCAAAAATCCGTCAGCTAGTGCTTCCCTCACTTCCTTCTTCGGCATTGTCGAAGTCATTTGTCTCATGTGATCCCACAGCTTCTTGCATTCATCCCGTGTTATTCCAGACCAGGCTGAAATTCCTGCTCGAAAAATGTAATGAAAATCAGTAATGGATACACCAGATGATACAGGGTGACAACTATTGAACAATATGAAAAGAAAGGTATGTTGGTTATTACATACGGCGCGCTCACACTTTATTAACGTATAAACGCCATTACGGATATTCGGATAGAGGTCATGACAAGTTCGGTATGCCTGACATCGTTGGCGATGATGGGGCGCAGACGAATAGTGAAATTCTGCATGACTCGCTGAAGTGTCGGAACATCGAAGCTGTCGATGACCTCCTGAATGGCTGTTTTCAGCTGTTTTGAGATTAGTCTTTACTATAGCTTCACAAAAAGGAGTCGCATGTGTTCAGATCCGGAGATTATGGCGACCAATCGAGGACTATGCGAGGGGTCTCTGGGCACACCAGAGCTAGAACGGGGTCCCCAAGGTGCTCCTCCAGGACATTAAATACTCTCCAGCTTCGAAGGGGTCGAGTTACGTTTTGCATGCATCACATCTTGTCGAAATCAGGGAGACTTTCAATAATAGGGATGAAATCACCTTCCGAAACCTCCGCGTACCGTTCGGTAGTCACCGTGCCATCAAAGAATGTGGCCCCTTTTGTTCTATGACTGGCCATTTCTCACCATACAGTCACCTGTTGAGGATGAAGAGACTTCTCTATCGCGAAATGTGGATTCTCAGTCCTCAAATGTGCCAATTTTGCTTATTGACGAACCAATAAAAATGAAAGGGATCTTCGTCGCTGAACCAAACCATGCATGCGCATACTAATTCCTATAATGCCCCTTGGCCAACCGTAAAATTTGAGCGTCCTAACGGAAACCGTTCAAAAGTTATGATAATTTTATTTGACATAGTTCAATAATTATCAACCTGTAACTACCTGTAAGAATAATTCTTTTAACATACATATATCAACGACAAGTATCGTAGTTTAGGGAATGCTACACGAAGGAAATGGAAGAATCTGAAATTATTACACTTGGGGGATATTAAAAGATATAGCGAAGTAAAGAGTGGTTCTTTGGTAACTGAGAAAAGTAAATATATTTATTCTGACCTACTGTCATTTTTATCATCTGTTATTAAGCACAAAATATATGTAAACAAAATACACGTTACTCCAGTATTATCGTATTCTGAATAACTGAACACATTCAAACTCTTTTCTTTTTTAATACTGTCACACAGACGATTCTTTCCAAAACATAGTGTAACTTGTTTGAAGAAGACAACACAATTAGAAATGACAAAGATGAAGGGGACAGCTATGAATAGCGAGGTCGTATTAATGAAAGAGAATGGATCCCTTTAA
Source organism: Schistocerca americana (assembly GCF_021461395.2). NCBI lineage: Eukaryota > Metazoa > Arthropoda > Insecta > Orthoptera > Acrididae > Schistocerca > Schistocerca americana. The sequence continues at coordinate 855,074,487 of NC_060120.1, forward strand.
AATCAAGAAGAATCACAAAGAACTTTGAAAGTCAGAAATAAACAAATTGTAAAATGTTTTACGCTGATGCGTTGAAAGTAGAGGAGGAAACAGGACAGCGTCGTATGGTCGAGATAAACTTTTTTATTATCTTTGGTAAAAGACTTCTCTGCTATTACAGAACACAGCGAGCCTCAGGCAAAATGTGAATGAATGCAAGTGGTTGCTAAATATAAGCTACAGGCTTCTACGACTATGCATCGGCCACGTTATGCAAGCTTCGCAGTACACGTGCACAATAATATGATGTTCGCCAAGTTGCTTTTTACCTACCCCAGCAGTTTTTCACAATAGCTTTTGAAACGAACCACACAATCCTCTGCCCATTCATCCTCAGTCATGGTAAATAGCACACAACTTTCCTCTCTGACCACTCTGATAATTCATAGATTCTGAACCTTTGAAAAGACTTCTTGCTTCGTTAATACACATAATATTTCAACTCAAGTAAAATATGGAAAAGCTTTCATGAAGTTGTACTCTATTATGTTGACTGGTCTATTTGTGTCCATGACAGACAACTTGTTACAATTCTAATAAAATGTCTTTTTTTTTAAACAAAAAAGTCTGTTCTGCACCCACATCAGAGTCGAGCTAATCTCTCTTCGACTGTTATATGCTTCTTCGTGTTGGTGTCCGCCAACCGAAAGAATGGTTTCAGTATTGAACACAGTTTATCGGATGTATTTAATGACATATGACAGAAATTTCTCAAGAACTGCCCGCAGTGACCCGTGAGAGCAATGCAAAGCTCCTAACCTTCGTCGAGATCAAGATATTGGGTGGCGCTAATGCTTTCTTTACTTTGCGTTCCTTCATAATAACTGCAGCAGCAAAAATCAACTAACTCCTGTACAGGAACCATTACGATACTAATTGTTCTAGACAGTACACGCCAACAGCAGCAGTCCCTTTTACGTACCAGGTGACAACTGCAGTCGACAGGAGTTGGGCTCTGAAAGCGGAAGACAGACAGCAGAGAGAGGGACATTGGCTCTTTGGGCCGGACACCGACGGCAAGAGGCGGTTCACTGCATCCAGATGCACGGCCTCTTGTCTGCAACAGGCCTAAAGCTGGATCGGGTCGCGAACCCGGATTTCCCACTTATCGCGAGCGGTTACCTTAAGCATTTAGGCTATCCGCACACGCTTCCAGGACGTGCATGTACTTCTGAAGGAAAAGACATTATAATAACAACATGATTATTACAGTAGATACACCAAACAGCTGTTCATAAGAAGTAATCTTTATTTACAATAGACTGCTTCGGCTTAATCGCCATTTTCAAGTACGTCTAGATTGATGTGACGTCCACATTGCGTCGTTAGTGGACTGTTTTGTAACTGCCACTGCTTTAATAAGATCGTAAATGACATCAACATGTTGAAATTAAATGTTTATTACGACGTGACAGCAGTTTGTCAGCTCAACACCTACGACGCGTCTAAGAATAGAACTATCAAACTGCTTTCACATCGTAATTAACATTTAATTTCAAGATATTGACACCATTTACGAACTTATTAAAGCAGTGGCAGTTACAAAACAGTCCACTAACGACGCAATATGGACGTCACATCAGTCTAGGCGTGCTCGAAAATGGCGATTAAGCCGAAGCAGCCTGTCGTAAATAAACATTATTTATTATAAGCAGTTATCTGGTCTATCTACTCTAATAATCATGTTGTTATCAGACATATGTTATGCTTCTGGCCCTAAAGAAGAAAAATTATAATAGCAATTTAGTAAGAAAGTGGCCATATTTCCGCATCTTCTGCATCCCTATATCGTTCGTGCCTTGCTCGATGGCACTGTCAACTCTCCGTGTCACACGGTTAGAACCGTGCTACAGTGCATTTGTGAGCCCGATTGTGGATTAATGTTGATGTCTTGGCCGCCAAATTTGCACGATCTGAATGCTATCGAACACATGTGGGATGGTATAGGCTGCCAGCTGGGCGCCCACGAACCATGAGGTGCGTGCCCTGTGCACTTAGTGCCACTAACCACCGGAAACCTTCCCAGAACTACAGCCTGAAACTGAAATTAAAATTAATGAAAAAACATCGTAAAATTAAATTTAACAAGGAAAGATTATACGCAAAATGTAATTCCCAAGTATGCAAAAGTTAAAATCGGCAGTTAAAAAGAACAGCTCGTGCAATAAAGAAGAAACGAGGAATTATGTAGGTAAAGAGAGAAATCATGGAGGTTTAGAAGAACAAGGACGTATTAAGAGTTACACGTAATCAGGGAGGCCTACAAGAAAAATGACGTATTAAATTATGATATATGCGTAGCTGAAAAGTTACGTCCTTACAGTTTGACAGCCTATGTCCGCTTATTGATAATAGAGTGAACTCTGAAAGACCAAAAATAATTCTCCACATCACATAATAGTTTTATGTATGACAGGTGAAAGGAAACACAAAAATAGTGCTGTGCCCAAAAAACACGAGTTCTTCGTCAAGCTGGTTAATATTACCAATATTCCGCTTACAATTGAGGAGATATCTTTCCCATAAAAAGATTTAAGGACAGAAAGCCATAAAGAGAATTATAGCAAAGGTCAAATGCGCTATTGATGTACCAAAGCTTTCCACTCACAAACAGAATGACCTAGTTGTCAAAAATACCTGCAGCGTTAAAAATACAGTTGGCGTCAAGCAGCCACCATAATCATGAAAGTAGGATTTTATATATCTTATATAAGAAGTTGTGCTTATCACAAGGGCTGATAAAGGCAGCAATATGGTCCTTGTGAGTGACGAATATTATGTGAAAAAATTAAAAAAATTGTCTCTCAAAACGAGATCAACGAAGTGACATAGAGATCTTACAATAAAGATGCATGGTCAGCTAAAAATAAAATGTCAGAACTCTGATTTTTCTCCTTCTGGCAGGAAAAAAATGGGCATACAGGCATGAAACAGCAAGCGTCAGACGCCCACGCGCAGGTAAAGCTTCATTAAAGAGACAAGCCTCCCCTCCGCTCCGCACCTCCCACGCCTTTTCCCTTATTTTCTTTGCGCGCTCACAATCCCCCTCGCCCTATTTTATAACTTTGCTATTTTATGCTGTTTACATTTCAAATACCCATTTTCTACACTACTATTAGTATTTTAACGAGAGCTTTTACATATTTATACGTTCTATAAATGTAGCACGCTTCTCTTGTGAAACTCATGACATCCCCACTACTCCGTTCTGCCTTCTTCCCCTCCACCAATCAGGCTCACTCCATTTCTCCTTCCCACCTCCGCCCCACCCCACTCCCCTCTACCTCAGCGTACATCTATTTATAATATCGGTCCAGTGGAGCCGGCCGGAGTGGCCGAGCGGTTCTAGGCGCTACAGTCTGGTACCGCGCAACCGCTACGGTCGCAGGTTCGAATCCAGCCTCGGGGATGGATGTGTGTGATGTCCTTAGGTTAGTTAGGTTTAAGTAGTTCTAAGTTCTAGGGGACTGATGACCACAACAGTTAAGTCCTTTAGTGCTCAGAGCCATTTTTGATTCAGTGGCAAAACACAGTACTCTGATATGCGGCTCTGCGTAGAGAGACAGGTTAGATGAATTCAACATTTATGTACTTCCATTTCCTTTTCTGCTTGTTGTAAAGTTTAGACAGTACATATTTAGTTTCACTTTCTTTTAGATCTGAAGACGATCCTCTGTTATGGAAACATGTGGTCTAGTTAAAAATGTGCAGCTGAGACAGAGCAATAAATAAGAATTATCTTAATCTGCCAAGGGCTTGCCGAACCCATAACACGCACGATCACTGATGAATTGCGTTCCAAAGAGCACACTGTTAAGCATGTGGTCATGATGTTTTCGTTCTTCAGAGGATATCGACCGTAGTCCGAGCTGGGCTCCCCACTCTCTCGCAGTAATACTGAAACGTCCCCTTTCAACAATTATACATGACTGTGCTTAAACTGACACACAATATTTTGTTAGCGCAACGCAATCTGACTTTCAAAATTCCCTACAAAAGAATGGCCCTGACTAACATTAAACTATACCTTTCACAAATCACTTACCTCACAAAAATCTTCGCTGCTCAAGCTACTGCAATACAGCGAGCGCCACTACTGCCAGCTAAATAAAAGATTCAAACTATGGAAGGCACTAACTACTGATAGGGATAGTTAGCAAATGAAAGATATTAATAGAGAACAAACAATGTATTTACCTTGATATCATCATATATTTAATATAGCAGTTCATGACAAATTACAAACCTCCGCCATCTCTCTCCCCACATCCACCACTGCTGGCGGCTCACCTCCAACTGCGCAACGCTACGCGCTGTTCACAGCCAGCTGCCTAACACTACAATGGCGAGTATTACAACAATGCAAACTAGACACAGACTGCACACAGCACAGCCAGTGATTTTCATACAGAGGTGGCGTTACCAATAAAAAAACCTAAACAGCCTACTTACATAGCCCCCATTGCTCCCCACAAAAAATTTTACAAAATTGGATTTGGCAGTGGCCAATACATATTTGTTAAAATTTTTTTTTACAATTACAATAACAAAGAAATCAAATGCACACACTTATTGATACAATGTTGGTCAAAAGCTAAAAATTTCTCACAGTCCATAAAGACAGTCCACATTGTTCATCACAGTAAAAATGCAGAGTTTTTCTCAAAGTCTGAGCAGTAAAAGAGAAAGCGCACGGAAGTAGTGGATTTCCACGCAATCTTGAAGAAGTAGTGTTGTCCTTCCAACGGAAAGACAGTGCTGACTCTTGACATCCTGACAGATAATGGGCCACAACAGAGCAAACCCACAGCAGAGTCATTCGACGTTTTGAAGAATATTGGTAGGTAGGTCATCACAGAGCAGACCCACTGTAGTCCTGGTAGAGATTACGGTATTGGTGGGCCACCAGAGGTGCAGACCCACTGCAGTCCTTGTAGAAATAATGGCATGGTGGGTCATCATAGATGCAGACCCACTGTAGTCCTTGTAGAGATAATGGTACTGGTGGGTCATCAAAGATGCAGACCCACTGTAGTCCTTGGAGAGATAGCCAACAGCCATCTGTTGTGACCGTGCAGGTGCACAATCACCGTTGAAGAGTCTTGCGGATAATATAACAAGTCCATAAACCACCACTTGTGCACTCACAAAGTTTTTGAAATTGTCCTTAGAACCTGAATCATTAACACACGTGCAAACACTATCAGTCCCTACTTCTCACATATTGTCCATATACTATGACCAACAGAAACGTGTGCAGTGAAATGTTACTTAATTTGAAGAACTGGTAACAATTACAATTTGGTAACATAAAAATACAATAACAAAGGTACAAAATACATCATTAAAGAACATAACAATACAGATAACATTTGTAGTAATACAGGCTTTACAACAGAATAGAAATAAACATATACATCAGTGGAATTATGACACGAGTACATACATAAAAAATCACAATAACTTTTGAAACATCAACTTCACACATGAGCATTAAACAGAACAGAATTAATAATGTCTAACATCTTTACAAAGTAAATAACATAGTATCAGAAAAATTCTACAATGTAACTCATATCCGCTAAACACATAAAGACAGGAGAAACACAAATATACAAGAGTACACAAACACATAGCAGAATAACACAAGAGGAAAGGGCAGGGTTTGTTTTCAGTGTAACATCTGGTACTGCAGTCCAACCTAAAACTTCATTCCATAGATCTTTCGTCTTATTTCAAAATTTGTTTCCACCATAAAAATCCTATCAAAGCATGCTTTCTGTATTTATACGTTCACACATTTCTTACCTCAACATTTATTTCCAAGAAAATCCTACCTAAACCTGTTTTCTCAATGCATTTCTTCCAATTCATCGCAACTCATTCTCTTAGAGGCTATCCCCTCTCAAGCTAACTTAAATCTACTGAGCTCAGATGCTAAACTAAGGGACGAGGCAATGCAGCAGCACAAAATAAGTAACAAAAACAGCAATGACCAAAAAATTGGAAAATTGCAAAGCAAGCTACAGTAAATCTAAATTAACAAGCAATGCAACATTACAACTAATATGAGCCAATGTGCACCAACAAAAAAATAAATCTGGCTTAGCAGAGTAACACAAATTAAAGTTCAGTAGCACTATGCCTGGCAAACAGCAGCTTATATCTAAACATGACATAGCTCAAGCAGAAAAAATATTACAGTAAAAACAACAATGCAGATAAGCGAAATGTATATTCACATCTTAATATCTATGTAATTAAAGTGGTGCACCACAACAACTTATTGTAAAAGAAATATTACCATGTACTTGAAAAGAATATTATGTATGCAGTTACTGTTACTAGTTCCTTCTTATTGTTCTTTCCTTTCCAAGAACTCCTTTATCGAAGAATGTGGGTCATAAAATAATTATTTAATAGATATGTTGACAGAAAGTGTTCACATTAGCAAATGCATTTCATTTTATAAAAGCAATGCTGCAACACAGCTGGAAACCAGATGTCAAATGAAATAAGCAATTACGCAAACCAAAGCATAAAAACATCATTCAATAGTCATGTGACATTTCGTAACTCAGTAGCTCTCAACTCTCGTAGAAAGACACTTGTCATAATCAGGTGTGCAGATGTACGAATATTTCCCATCAATTCATAAGCATTTCAGTAATTAGCACAAAGTACGAGTAATCATATGTTTTCAGGTAATGAGCGTGTAATATTTGCGATGCTTTCTACAAAGGAATGTCAATAGCAAGGTTAATGGAAGTAGTGAGGGTGTCGCATTTGCAATATTTTCTCTAAAGGAATGTCAATGGCGAGGATAAAGGCCTGCCTTTTTTCTTTTTTTTTTCTACCTGTTCTTCCGGAAAGGCACACCCTAATGGCTTGTTCTCCAGTTGTTTGACACAGCTGCGTGCCCACGACGCATTACATGCAGGTGGTCACTTAACTTTCTTACGGAAATATTTACGACACAAGTTTCCGCTACAGTGACAGTCTCACATAAAAATTTCACAGGTCGAAAATTTGCGTAACAAATGTGTAGAAACAAAATCTTGTAAATATAACAGTGTCCAAAAAATTTTCGCCAGCATTGTGATACATTCACACATGATTCACACATGTACACACATTTCATAATTCTAAAGTATGATTCTTGGTTTCCAACATCCTTTTCCATAAGTCAGAGTCCCTAATCACTATTCATTACTCCTTACCTTATTACACATATATATATTCGTCGACACGTCAATCTTGCGACGGCACTTCAATATTTCATCATAATAAATACATAGCATAACCAAATTCCTCATATAGCATCAGCTTATTAATCATAAACATACCTCAGCAGCATAATACACATCGTCGTTGTAAAAAAATTACATCATAACACCTCAGTCAAATCTCAAAATCGTCGTAGCTTCCTCCAAGAATTAAAAAATTCTCTGCTCATGTCAAAAGTGTCATCTGCCTCAAACGTACTTTAAAAATCATGAATCCATACCAAATACATCACTCAAAGCTCTCATAGTTTCACAATGGTTCCGAAAAAATATGAACAGTTTAGAAAGTACAGACAAAATACAATTTCATAAGTGTGAAGTTATCCAACTCTGTAATTGCATAAACATCTGTCACTGACGTAGTAAAAAAAATGTTTATCTCTCAGTTAAATGATCAGATAGCTGGGTAATTTGTGTGTTAGAGAAATATGGTACCGATGTGTAAAGTTGTATAAGCAAATACCATATTAGCTAGGGTTCCTTGTGGTTGCCACACACATGGTACACAAAGTAGGCGTGTACCCCCCTGAGGATTAATGTAATTATACCCTCAGGTGTTACAGATTACACCAATGGAATGAAATGTATCACGGAAAACTTTCTTTGTAATTCAAAAAAATCTTTAAAAATAAATGTTTTAAGTACAACATTAATCACTGAAATGCGTGTCCTGCAGCGCTAAATGTGCATCTTGTTGTAAGATAATCTCTGTGGAAGTGTCGTAGTTATCATCCTCCAAAAGCTAAGTTCTGCAGAAGCCAATGTACTTACCTCATGATAAACAAAAGTGAAATGCTTTGCGTATAGATATCTTAGTTATTACGCTTATTGTTGTGATGAAGAAATTACTGTGCTGTAACGTATTGTTGTGCTACGGAAAAGGCTGTCTCATTGTAGCTATATCACAAAGTTACTATTAAAACATGTTTTACTTTCCAGAATAATACAGAAAAACTGTGCAGATATAAAACAGATACTCCGCAAAAGCAACAATGTAAATTGTCACACATTAGTAACGTCGTGATATAAATCGTGTAGCTGTCCCATAAACTAACCACTGTGTCATCTGGTATCTCACAGAAAGTACTTTAAATACAGAATGTATTTTCAGGTAACCAAAATGTTGCATTAAAATCTCATTAGCAGTACTGGTAAATGTTCTAAGTATGTAAGCCTGATAGTCGTTACGTAATCGTGCAACTAACAAGCAAGAATGTACAAATACAACACTGTGTCGTCTGTTCACTATAACAATGCATTCGTAATTTCTGTTTAAATAAGTTCTCTTGGTTCTTGATTGGATATTTAACTTCAAACATTATTGTATGTTAACAGATTCTAAGTCTGACAAAGCATATTAGTAATGTGAAGCGAAAAATTTTATGACGAAGACTAAGTTAAAAAGCAGATTATCTTTCAATAAACGGTTTTACATGTGAAATATGGTGTAAACCTTTACTCTTCCTAGTACGCAGAGTTTCAGCTTGAACGCAATTATCATGCAGTATGCGTCGGTAAAGAATACTGGAATTTTTCTCAAGGTTAGCTTCTATGTTATTTTTCTCTGAGCCAGCCGGCGCACGCGGCTGCCTGCGGTGCGAGTCATTGTCTGTCTCTTTGTTGGCGCGCGTTGTTATTGGGATTAGGAGACCTAGCTTCTACAAATTCACCGTGACGAGAGGGCCCTGCCCTGTTTAAATCCCGCCAGTTTGATGCAATTCGGGTCTGTCGTTACGATCACATCGCCTGTCGTCATGTCGGTAGTTCCTGTAATTTCTTTCTTGTCGGTTAAGTGGTGGAGAATTTCTCCCTGAATCGTAACTGCGCGCTGGACCGTTGCGTCTAAAGTTATTCTGTCTCCCTTGATAATAATTATTTTGGTTCCCATATTGTCTGTTTCTCTGATTGTCTCTGTGATAGTCACTACCGCGGAGAGGTGATCTCTCCCTGTAATTATTACTACTCTGCCAACGGTTGTCGTACGGGTGGTGTCTGTTTTGGTCACGATATGTGTTGTGAGAATAGCTTTTTCGTGTCCAGTTATTGTTTCTGTCATCACGGAATTGTGACGTATGTGACCTGCAGTGATTGTTTTCCTGTTTTCGCATCCGGCGACTGTCTGTGTCAATTTCTAATTCTTGTAGGAGTCCCTGAAATGCTTCAATATCGTCTTTGCAACGTCCTGCCAAAATAATATGTCGTAAATGTTCAGGCAATTTGAGTAAGCAAATGCGGATGAGTTCTGAGGGGCTGTATGGGTTTGAAAGATACTGATTCTTATGCAACATGTCTTCAAAATATTTCACAAGACTGGAGAATTCTGATTGTTCGAAACGTCTCATCATTATGATGCTATGTTTTACTCGGTCTTGTGTGGGTTGAGACCAATATGCTGAGAGGAAGGCATGGTAAAACTCTCCTTCACTGTGGCAATCGTGAATTACCGATCGCATTCTTACAGCTGGTTCATTCTCCAAGTAGCCACACATAAATTCTAATCTGTGCTCTAATGACCAGTTGGGAGGAAAACAATGAGAGAATTGATGGAGCCATGCTTGTGGATGAATGTCGTTGCCAGAATTCTTAAATGTTTCGAATTTACGTGTAGTAATGAACAGCTTATAGTCAAAGTCATCATGTCGGCGAGTCGCATATCGGTCATTGTTACGTCGTTTCGGCGGTTCCATTTCAAAATTCGGTGCACCTTGCCAATTTCTTTCATAACTTCCGAAATGCCCTGTGTTATTATTTTGTGGCTGTTCCGTATTTCTGTGTCCCTCTTCCCGTATTGGGGCGCGAGTATCCTCTGAAATACGTAATTCTTGTATTACCTGTGTCAGCTGATCTTGTACTTCTCGGATTTCTCTTTTGTACTGTGTATTGATTTGATTTTGATTCTGTTTGAATTTTCTAATTTGTTCATACTCTTCTGTGTCAGTGAAGGCTACAGGTCTTGTGTCATTCAGATCATCATCTACCTTTGTAGATAAGTTAGTGACCTTATCCGAAAGTTCGGCTACTTTCTCCGATAGTGAACACATTTCCTCAGCGTGTTTTTCTGAACCAAGTTTCAGAGTGTCCATTTGTGTTGCAATCGTATCTACTGTGTCCTTTAAGTTTTCTTGAGTTTTTGCAAGTTGCGTAACCGAATCGGTAGATGCAACTGAGTCAATTTTAGCTTGCAAGGTGTTGTGATTTTCATGAACAATGGTTTGCAGTTCTTTTATGGCTGCTTCGTGATTCTGTAATACATTTTCATGTCGCGAAAAAATGGGTTGAAAATGCTCACAAATTTGTGTTTTTATGTCATTACAGACTTTTTGACATTTCGATTCAATGTTATGTAACTCACTAGTTAAATCTTCATGTGTTTGTTCAAGTGTGGTGTCTAACTTTTGAAGATTTTGTCCCATTGCGTCTAACTGTTGCTGTGTTTGTCTGTGGTGTTGTTCCATTGTGTCTAACTTTTGAAGATTTTGTTCCACTGTGTCTAACTGTTGCTGTGTTTGTCTCTGATTTTGTTCCATTGTGTCTAACTTTTCAAGCTTTTGTCCCATTTGTTGCATTAATTGTAATAACAATGCACTGGTGTCTGAAACATGTTCCTCAGTGCTTTTCGGCAGTGAATTTGCACCGGCAACATTCACATTTTGACAAGCGGAAAATGTGTCTTGACTCATTTGAGAAAACGGTGAGAACCCAAAACCTGAGTCTGTAGTATTTGCAATATTGTGTTCTGTCATTCCCGATTCCTGAGGCGAGCTGTTGCCGACCAATCGATCGATAACGCTTCCCTGTTCACTACCTGTTTCACTGTCTACACCATTGTTTGCCGCCCGCTCCATTTCCCTATGCGAAATTACCAAATTACTACTTTGAACATTAGTTAATTCATTACCCAGTGGTGCTGGCAAGCTACGCTCGTCGTCACTATCATTTCTCAATTTACTTTGGAGCCTAGTGTTACGTTTTTCACACGCCATAATTGTCACAATATTTCACACGATAACACAGAAAAGCACAATTTGAAGTGCAAAAATAGGAGAACACATTAACATAGCACTGAAAATAATATCTAGTTAATTGCAAGCGTAGCTGCGAAATACTTGGTGCAAATCTGTATGCATGCCACAACTGTTTTACTGTACAACAATGAAAGGCTACAACTACAAAGGGGATTCTCTCTACAATTACGCGCTAGCAATAAACCAAAGCTACACTAAATACACAAACTACAAGAAAAAAATCAGAAGATTCCAGTGAGGTATCCTAGGCTAAGGGTCGACATATGAAACGTCCCCTTTCAACAATTATACATGACTGTGCTTAAACTGACACACAATATTTTGTTAGCGCAACGCAATCTGACTTTCAAAATTCCCTACAAAAGAATGGCCCTGACTGACATTAAACTATACCTTTCACAAATCACTTACCTCACAAAAATCTTCGCTGCTCAAGCTACTGCAATACAGCGAGCGCCACTACTGCCAGCTAAATAAAAGATTCAAACTATGGAAGGCACTAACTACTGATAGGGATAGTTAGCAAATGAAAGATATTAATAGAGAACAAACAGTATTTACCTTGATATCATCATATATAAATATAGCAGTTCATGACAAATTACAAACCTCCGCCATCTCTCTCCCCACATCCACCACTGCTGGCGGCTCACCTCCAACTGCGCAACGCTATGCGCTGTTCACAGCCAGCTGCCTAACACTACAATGGCGAGTATTACAACAATGCAAAGCAGCCACAGACTGCACACAGCACAGCCAGTGATTTTCATACATAGGTGGCGTTACCAATAAAAAAACCTAAACAGCCTACTTACAATACACCTTGTGGAATCCACCAGCATTGGCGTTTTCGCCTAGCCATATGGTGACTCGAGCGTAAACACCGACTGAAGAGGCAGTGCACCACCATGCCTGGCTTATTTGAATTTGAATTTGTGGTAAGGTTCTAAGGGAACAAACTGCTAAGGTCATCGGTCCCTAGACTCACACATCACTTAATCTAAATTTAACTTACGCCAAGAACACTACATACACCCACGCCCGGGGGAGGACTCGAACCTCCGACGGACGCCTGGCTTGGCGTGAGGTTATTCAGGAAGCTTAAGCCGTTCTCACACGTTCCCGTGGACGTGGAGAGGACGACCGACATCACGAAAGACACAGCCGTCGGGCCACATGACAGGCTGCCTAACGTGACTCGCTCTCTCAGATCTCTCTGGCACCCGTTGTTGGCTGTATTTGGCTCGCAAAATATACAGTTTCTTTACAAAAATGGACGCACGTAAAATAGCTGCGTTAACTATGTTAATGATTGTCGAAGAAGAGCAGAGAAAATCATGAAGCATATTCTGAACTCGTCGATTACTTGAACAGTCAACTGTTGTTAGAGGAACACATAGTGGCGGAAGTTATGCGTTAATACTAGTATAAGTTAATCTTCAATTTAGTTTAATGTTCGAGCCATTTTCGGGCTTAAATTGAATATAGTTGAACTATAATGTCTAATGTCAGTTGGCGTGTGGGTAGAGTCCATACTCGGGATATTGCATTGACTACCAACGCACTCAAATGACATAATTGGTCATGCACATTTCAGGAGAGCAATTTCTTACGTAATTTCATTCGAATTGGGGGGGGGGGGGGGGAGCGGGGGAGACTTTTTCGAAGCTGCTCACCATCACTGAAAATGACACTTAGCGACAAGATACAAACATGAGCGTGTCCTTAAGCCCAGAGCTAGCTATATACATATTTTATAGAAAGGCTTATAAAAGCAAAAATCTCCAGTGTGTAGATTGTGTTACTTTCTGACATATAATGGCAGTCACATTAAGATATCTGGCCACTAGGCAAACATTCTAGTCATTGCATTTCCAACAAAAATTTCAAGAAATTGTAATAAAGAAAACAATCGACTTTTCGATATTATTTTTTTTACATGAGTAAGACAAACCTACAATCCTTTAGAAAACAGAACGTGAACAAATGTCTGCAAGTACTGAAAACTGCAAAAACCTGACATTACAGCGCATTTAAATAACATGTTAGTATTCTTCACGTACAAACCGTTCCAGAATTGCAGTCATGTAATTGGGTATGTATTCGAACCCAAAACAGTCTTCTCGATTATCATGCCAAGCGAAAACGAATTAATAAAGAAGGCTAACAGTATGTGTTGAAACATGTATGCTCTTGTGCGAACGCCTTTCATCAGAGGAATCGTGCTCACTACGTCAGCCACTTGTCAGCTTCAGGCCCAGAGGTTCTAGGCGCTAAAGTCCGGAACCGCGCGACCGTTACGGTCGCAGGTTCGAATCCTGCCTCGGGCATGAATGTGTGTGATGTCCTTAGGTTAGTTAGTTTTAAGTAGTTCTAAGTTCTAGGGGACTGTCCCATTGTGATCAGAGCCATTTGAAACATTGGTCAGCCTCAACCTGCTGGCGTGATGCTTCTCTGGCTAGGAACTGCAAGACGTATCTTGACACGACGAGCCACATCTGACTGCTTCGGCCTAGCAGAATGCTGGGCCCGATACAGTTCAGTTCGGAAGGCTTCTGGCCACAGCATAATGGAGGCGCGCGGGGTAGCCGCGCGGTCTCAGGCGCCTTTTCAGGGATCGCGTGGCTCCCCCCCCCCCCCCCCCTTCCCACCCGTGTGAGGTTCGAGTCCTCCCTGGGCATGGTTGTGTGTGTTGTCCTTAGCGTAAGTTATTATAAGTAGGGTGTAAGCCTAGGGACGGATGACTTCAGCAGTTTTGTCGCATAGGAACTTACCACAGTTTAAAGGGGCACTCCGCCTGTAATACTTCTATTGTGACGAGTGGACGTGTCCACTTTAAACGCAGTATAGACACTTCGTCTTGCGATAGTGAAACTGGCACACTCAGCTGACTTCGTTTTGTATTATGCTCATACGGTTGCTAGCCTTTAACATTTAGCCTCACTGCGTTGGTAACATCGGTTCCTACCTGCTAACCGAAGTTAAGCAACGTTAGGCACAGCCAGTACGTCGACGAGTAACCAACCCCGGAGAGAACCGGGTTGTTGTTAAGGACGCACAAGCCGCCGAAGTGGCGTCCAATGAAAAGACATGCATCAGGCCGTGGTGCTACACAACTGTTTTTTTTTTACTACATTTACGTGTTCGTGAATGTCTTGGCTTTTCAGATCATAGACGATAAGGTTTCTTTCCGCGGTAAGTTTTGCAATCGTATTTGGCGGGGTGAAACTTTGGTCCTTGTTGTCGCTTTCAGGTTATATAGAATACACGCACATCAGTATCCGTATCTAATCATCCCAGTTTAAACTGAGTTATCTCAGTGCTCAGGAACGAATAATAATAATAATAATAATAATAATAATAATAATAATACCAATTATACTATCAACTACAGGAGTCATACCACACAATATCCACCAGTACATCAATGCAATACAGCTACATCCAAACTTATATATACAACCACAGAAATCTGTAATTGTTGACACTTGTTCAATTACCCGAAAGTTCCTAAATGCAATGTAACATATACCGTACAGTTAAAAGGAAGTCACGCTTGATCAAGATCCGCGTCACCTTCCATTTTTAACCAGACATAACGTCAGAGACAAGAAAGAAATAATAATAATGTATCGTAATTCTCTTTTGTCTATATTGTCCGGTGGGGGTGTAAAAGCAGATGTCTTATTGAAGTGTATTTACGAATAAAGTATGTTAGCGTCCGTATGAACCTTATTAATTACATTACTTTTCAGTTCAGAGGGAAATTTACCAGTTTATTATCCTCATTCAAGGACTTCGTTTAATGAATCTTTCCACGTGTTCCATACCTCCACATTTGTTCACACAAGAAGTACGTTGTCAGGACGTACCCCTTTCGCATTTAATGGTATTGAAAGCTGGGGTGAAACAGCCAGCGTTAAGCAATGACCACAATTACACGAACGTAAGTTCAAGAATGGCTCTGAGCACTATGGGACTTAACATCTATGGTCATCAGTCCCCTAGAACTTAGAACTACTTAAACCTAACTAACCTAAGGACATCACACAACACCCAGTCATCACGAGGCAGAGAAAATCTCTGACCCCGCTGGGAATCGAACCCGGGAACCAGGACGCGGGAAGCGAGAACGCTACCGCACGACCACGAGCTGCGGACGACGAACGTAAGAATTTTCAGCTACTTCGCTGTGGATCTTCGTTAACTCCCATTATCACTAATTTCTTCCGTTGCGTTTTGCAAATCCTTGTTTATCCTATACAGGTACTCTAGTCATCATAGTCAGATTGTGTTTATTTACGTTGTTGTTGTTGTGGTCTTCAGTCCTGAGACTGGTTTGATGCAGCTCTCCATGCTACTCTATCCTGTGCAAGCTTCTTCATCTCCCAGTACCTACTGCAACCTACATCCTTCTGAATCTGCTAAGTGTATTGATCTCTTGGTCTCCCTCTACGATTTTTACCCTCCACGCTGCCCTCCAACGCTAAATTTGTGATCCTTTGATGCCTCAAAACATGTCCTACCAACCGATCCCTTCTTCTAGTCAAGTTGTGCCACAAACTTCTGTTCTCCCCAATCCTATTCAATACCTCCTCATTAGTTACGTGATCTACCCACCTTCTCTTCAGCATTCTTCTGTAGCACCACATTTCGAAAGCTTCTATTCTCTTCTTGTCCAAACTGGTTATCGTCCATGTTTCACTTCCATACATGGCTACACTCCATACAAATACTTTCAGAAACGACTTCCTGACACTTAAATCTATACTCGATGTTAACAAATTTCTCTTCTTCAGAAACGATTTCCTTGTCATTGCCAGTCTACATTTTATATCCTCTCTACTTCGACCATCATCAGTTATTTTACTCCCTAAATAGCAAAATTCCTTTACTACTTTAAGTGTCTCATTTCCTAATCTAATCCCCTCAGCATCACCCGATTTAATTTACGTGTGTGTAACATTTAACAAGGACGAGTAAAATTTCACGGCATTAAACCAGTGTCTTAATCTCATATGAACATCAGTGTCAAAACGATTAAAAGAAGGCAGGCGTGCAGTGTTCTTATGCGGAATAAAACTGTAGAATAATCCTTCATGACGTTATCGATCACATAGCTCTTAATATGCAAGACTACCACAGCGAAAATTGCTCTGCCTTGTGGATTCGCTTCGTAACAGCGATTACATGAAACGAAATTGATAGCACCTATTCGCGTTGTGTGAGAACAGTTTCACAGCAGTATGCCAGTATCTCTTGCTCACTCGGATGCATTAGGTCAGGCAATTGCAAGTGCACTATTGAAACCACTGCAAGGAGAGACACCACCGTGAGCGACCTATCAAGGCATGAACGCAAAGGCCGTATGCAATTAATGGATCGGAATGTAACTGCTGATCACGAATGAATGAAGGTTCTGGAAAAGCAATTCATTAAATTAATGGCTCGGCATACCAGATGGGCACACCAAAATGATCGATCTGATTCTACATCGCCAATGCATTGTTTCATCTACACAGAGGTTGGAATGATGTATTTACAAAGCTAGATGATGAAAGTAATCCTGGCTTTACGTTAAAATCTAGTGGCATGAGCATACCTCTCCTACTTATACTTCCATTTCGCTCTTTCATATGATAAACTGTTCTCGCTAAGGTAGACAAAACGACTACACTTACTGTTGACGGAAATCAATGACGGGTACTTGAAAAAAATGCGTAGGTTTGAATTTCCTGTATTTAATAAAAGCTGGGAGAACTCTGAACAAAGTTCACAAAAAGAAATTTTGTGTAGGAGCAAAACTAACCTGCTTATCTAGTAAAATACCGGAGAAAGTACAAAATTTCGGATGGAAACTGCCTCCAAATGTTATATTTAGGAATTTAGTGACATGCCTGAAACAATGACCATTCAGAATATTCCTAAATGGATTCCACTCCACACAAACTTAATGGAAGACAAATGTGATCTCCTGGTAGGTCAGCCAATAAACCATACGATCCTCAAAGCATTTGTGCCGTTAATTGCTGTTTGAGATCTTGGATTATGATGCTGAATTATAATATTTGCTATCCTAATTCGAAACTGTGTAAACACAGTGTTTACTACTCTTAATACACTGAGGTCAGGGAAGTCGTTGGATAGCGATACGCACACACACAGCTGGCGATACCATCGCTTACAAAAAAAGGGCGGCCTACTGGCGAAGCTGTGATATGTACGCAGGTGATTCTTGTGATTATGGCCGCACGAAGGGAATTAACAGATTCTGAAAGCGTAATGGTAGTTGGAGATCGGCACAAATGGCACTCCATTCAGGAAATCGTTAGGAACTTCAATGTACCAAGATCCACAGTGTCAAGAGTGTGCTGAGCATACCAAATTTCAGGCATTACCTTTCACCGAGAAAAACACTGTGGCCGACGGCCTTCACTTGAAAGGTGGCTTTCATTGCTGACGTTCATTTCGCTGATTATTCAGCATGTTTGAAATAAATAAACCCATATAATGGTTAATTAGTCTTACTAGGTGGATTAGAGAGAGAGATACATGATGATTAAATACATCTCTGAAATAATACGGGCTTTGGTAATGATAATATTTAGTTGCATGCTGTGGGTGTAAGCAAAGTAAATTTGCCAGTGGAAGCGAGGAGTGGACGGGCTCAGCTGGGGAGGCGAAGGCCGGCGAGCGCCGGAAGAGCATTGTGCAGTGGCCGGGGGTCCCAGGGGATGGGGCCGCTGACCGGAATGCATCAAAAAGGAACACCGCCGGGCGCCAGGTGAGAGAGAGAGGGGAAATGTCGAGCAGACAGAGAGCGTCCAACGTACGCACTGGACTGCCCGGTCGCGCGCTGTTTTAGCGGCAAATGGGCTGAGCTCTGATTGGACAGTTCATAAGAAAGTGCGGGAAACGCTGAGGGTCAACGCCCGCTATTTGAACAGAGAAATTTTTGGATAGGTGGAGAAATTGTATCACTCCGCGAGGGAGATGTGGGAGGCCTTCGCAGCGTCGGGACTGGCTGATTACAGTTTGGTGGTAAGATTGTCGCAAGAGCATCGTGAGAGCGAGGCGGTAGAGGAGAGCGTCTTGTGCCATGAAAGCGGACAGTCGCAAAGATCGGTAGCTCTGAGATAGGGACTTAGATTCAGAATACTGTGCTGTGTATGATATAGACAGTAGGACATCAGCCTCCACTATAGGCGTTGCATTGACTACTAGTACGATTGCAGTTGATTCCGACTTATAGGCTGGCAGTCACCACTGAATGTAGTCAACCAGTGCACAGAGCTATCATACTGGAATGGCACGTTAGTACAAGACACACTGGGCTGCACCGTAAAGGTTGTTGAGCCAGTCTTGAAAGCGTTGTATACCATTTAGAGGAAATATAGGGCTTGTGGTATTAGCAGTTTCTGAGTAGTTTATTCTGGTCAAGATATTTGAGAGACTTATCTTAATTCAGCGACTTCGCAGCTGCAGTCGTCGCCACAGCAGTATCGACAGAGCCAGCACGCTGGTAGACAGTATTGTAAATTTTGTGGCGGTGTTCGTAGCGACAAGCAATTCGCTGTAGAAACGGCTTACGAAGTCACCGCCACACTTTTAATAGCGGGCCGACCGGTCCGCTGGAACAGTAAACAGAAAGATGAAAACCCAAACACTCTGATTAAATAAAAGTCGGTACTTATCTTTATTAACGAAGATACAGAAATCTGTCTAGTTCGAGTCGGAGCGGCTAGGTCAACGTCGGCTGACGACAAACAACAACTCTGCTGCGATGAACACACAACTGACTAGCAAGTACACAATTCGGTGGCGAGTATACAACTGAGCGGCGAATACAGAACTGTCCTAGCGCTCGCGACTCCAGCGCTTAAGAAACCAGAAGCCAGCGGTGGCGCGCGCAGACTTGCGGCAGTTTTCTGTCTCGCTGGCGCTGCTTATGCGGACGGCGTCCGGACTTTGATGCTGCCAACCTTTTGGCAGCGGGCTCGGGTGGCATTACTGGCTAGGATATAACAGTAAAACTTGCAGCAGCGGCAGTAAAATTCAGAAATAGTTGTTGGATCGTGTTCTTGCCATCCACTGAGCATCTGTGCAGTTTTGCTTACGATTCGTTATTGGTTATTTGTCTGTTTGCATGTTGTTTGGTTTGTTCCTTGGTGGCAGTGTCCGAAGTACGTATTATTTCAGACACAAAAGAGATTATAGGAACGCAGTCGGATCGCATTTACCATTTGCTTATCCAGGGGCATAATTAAATATAAGTTCGCATCAACTTAACATTAAGAGCTGAGAGCCAATCTTACCAGTATAGTATATCTAAAAACAGTGAACAATTTGTTTAATTTGTTTTCATTCATGATTTGTTCAATATGATCATGAGATAATTTACAATAAATACAATTATTTACAATATCGCTATTGATTCAGCAGTAGTGGTAGTTAGCCGTCACTGTCACATTAATATATTTTATTCGTGTTTAATATCGGCCACTATCGCAACCAGAAGACCTCCACACTTAACGAGCGAGAGCAGCGGCTTTTGCTTAGAGTCGTCAGTGCTAGCAGACAACCAACACTGCGTGAAATAGACGCAGAAATCAATGTAGGACGTAAGGCGAACGTATCCGTTAGGACAGTGCGGCGAGATTTGGCGTTAATGGGCTATGGCTGCAGACAACAGACGCGAGTGCGCTAACTAACAGCGCGACACAGCCTGCAGCGCCTCTCCTGGGCTCGTGACCATATCGGTGGCACCCTTGAAGACTAGAAAACGGTGGTCTGTTCTGACTAGTGCCGATTTCAGTTGGTAAGAGCTGACGGCAGGGTTCGAGTGTGGCGCAGACCCTACGAAGCCATGGACCCGAGTTGTCAACAAAGCACCGTGCAAGCTGCTGGTCGCTCCATAATGGTATGGGCTGTTTTTATACGGAATCCACTTGGTCCTCTGGTCCGACTGCAGCGCTATTTGGTTACGTTCGGCTACTTGGAGACCATTTGCAGCCTTTCATGGGCATCATGTTCCTGAACAACGATGAAATTTTTGGGATGGCAATGCGTCGTGTCACCGGGGCACAATTGTTCACAGTTGGTTTGAAGAACATTCTGGCCAGTTCAAACGAATGATTTGGCCGCCCAGATCGCCCGAAATGATCCCATCGAACATCCACAGGACATAATCGAGAGGCCAGTTCGTGCGAAAAATCCTGCACAGGCAAAACTTTCGCAATTAAGGATGGATATAGAGGCAACAGGACTCGGTATTTTTGCAAGGGACTTCCCTGAGTTGTTGAGTCCACGCCACGTCGAGCTGCAGCACTATAGCAGGTAAAAGGACGTCCGACACTATATTAGGACCTAGCCCACGACTTTTGTCGCCTCAGAGTGCACACGGCCAAACTGTCAGCCTTTCTTCAGTAAATACGAAATCAAATCCATATGTCTTATGCAGTAGATCCTCATACCACAGTTACAGGCAGTGTTGCCAACTTAGTTGATTTTTGACTAAAACTGGTGGTTTCTACCCTCCTTTTAGCGGCGAAATATTGCTTAGAGTGTCTGGTAGATTTTATAGTGGTTTGTTAGAATTATGTATCAGTTACTGAAAATGCGATCCGTCAACCACTAAGCTATTTATATGTTTCGAAATACGTTATTTTTACTTTATTTGATTTCAGGACTATTTAACTTTAACTGTGGAGATGCACACAGATGCATTACAATGTAACATCAAACGAACCCACACAGTCTATTGACTACACGCAGGTTTTCCCGAAGGAGGAGGAGGCTTGCGCAGGTGCAGGTAGTACAGCAACCGATTTCAAACAATGGGTGCTCACTTGTTTCATTGTCGCTTCGAATAACCATTGGGCGCTTGTTGGCTCACGCAGGGTTCGTCACGCCAGATGAGCAGAAAAAGTAACTCGACTGTCGTCATCCATGGTATGCACTACGCAGTTATGATTCTCAGTGTGTGGTATTACTTCACGACTTCATACGTGTGTAACTGTGCAGAAACTACAATATACGCAAAAGTTTGAGGATTCTTGGCTTCAAGACTCACATTTAAAAGATTGGCTTCATGTTATTGAAAGTAATAAGGGTCAGGTAGCGACGTATAAATTTTTTCGTATAGTTTTAAGAAGTGACTATGGAGATTTGAAGTCTAATGGGACGTCAAAGAAGCATCTACAAAATAAAAGGCAAGCAACCTTTTTTTTTTTTTTTTGATTGATTAGTCATTCATTGATGGGTTTTACATCTTTGACTACTCTTTGACTAAGTACATTGTTGCTGTGGTGTGAACACACACAGATAGTAGCAAACAGTGTGTCATCAGCATGTTGCGCCCTTACGATCTTGTCATCAGGTGTAACACGCCGGCCGGAGTGGCCGAGCCGGTCTAGGCGCTACAGTGTGGAACCGTGCGACCGGTACAGTCGCAGGTTCAAATCCTGCATCGGGCATGGATGTGTGTGATGTCCTTAGGTTAGTTAGGTTTAAGTAGTTCTAAGTTCTAGGGGACTGATGACCTCAGATGTTAAGTCCCATAGTGCTCAGAGCCATTGGAACCATTGTAACAGCTAGTGCCTTTTAGGTATGTACTATTCATATGAACACTGAAATCTTAGCTAAGGCATTCTTTTCTGAGGAACAATTTTCAAATTACAGAAAAGTGCCTTAAGAACACTAACCAGAAATTGTAGTCGAATCATTGTAAACATCTGTTCAAAACACTAGGAATTTTCACTGCACCATGCGAGTACATTTACCAACTAGCTGTATACCTAAAAAATAAAAGAGTACAATAAATTACCAAACGAGATTAAAGAAATTGTTAAAACAAACTTATTTAAAAAGGCAGTTAAAAAGTAATGGCTCAGAGCACTATGGGACTTGACTTCTGAGGTCAAAATGGCTCTGAGCACTATGCGACTGAGGTCATCAGTCGCCTAGAACTTAGAACTAATTAAACCTAACTAACCTAAGGACATCACAATCAACCATGCCCGAGGCAGGATTCGAACCTACGACCGTAGCGGGCGCGCGGTTACAGACTGTAGCGCCTAGAACCGCTCGGCCATCCCGGCCGGCAGTTAAAAAGTTGCTGTTAAGCAATACATTCTGATCATTGAAGGATACCTAGGTACGCAGAGTAGGGGTTTGGTACAAAATGTAACACAAATATATAATAGTAATATAAACGATAATAAAACATCTAACTTTCCACATACGGTTTCACACTATGTTTGTCCTTATTTTCTCCTTTTCTGGGAAAACTTACTACCAAAGCTAACACGTTTTCCTCATTCTGAGTTCAACATCTTACTCATTGTAGAGTGATATAACTAGTTTCTCAGGCTTACAAATGGGAAGTTATGGTATAAAGAGTGGTTCTCACAACAGCTGATAGCGTGTGTAGTGTTATGAAACTAAGTTTGTACACGGTGTGTAGTGTGTGCTGTGACTGGAAGTGAGAAACGAATGAACAGTGTAGCATTAGTCTTTTTCATTATTAAATAACTTATTTGTAGGCCGCTATTGTATATTAAGGGTAAACCGAGTGAGGTAGCACTGTTTTAAACATATTAGCCATATGTTCGGGAGGGTGGAGGCTCCAATGTTCATCCACCATGCAGATTTAGGCTTCCCGTGGGTTTCTTAAATTCTTTCAGGCAAATGCCAGGGTGGTTCTTGTCGTAAGTCCACCCTTTGTGATACTAGACCTGTAGGTCTCTAAATATCTCTACGTGTGAATCAATTCATTTCGGTTGTTATCAAATTGTATTACGGAGAAATGTCCAGTATGTTCATGGAAGAGATCTGCGGATGATGGCTACTTCTAGTACTCTGCTATTACTACTACTGCAGTCTCTCTAACGATAACTGACCGAGTGTCCGTGTGCGGATGCTTAAATCTTGCGCTCGGCGTGCTAACGCGCAGCTGCGCTCTATTTGGCAGATGCATCAATTAGTTCCGCGTTTCTGCGCTCTGTGGTGCCAAACGAAACTATGGCCTATTTGAATGTCTTTCAGCAGAAGCGTAAAGTACTTTCTAGAATGAGCGCCATCGTAGAAGCAACTTGCCATACCACGTGTGGCGCCACACTGAGACTGCTTGTTGTGTGGCACCCTCCGATCGTAACACTGTATATGGCGGCTGGTAGGGACACAGAAGAGACTTTTTTCAAACGGTGTTATCTCATTCATATACTCTAACGGAAAGAAATCGCTACATCAAAAGGTAATTAAAGTAGAGTAATGAAATTTAGGGAATACATTTGTCAAAAAGTAATAAACGTAGAGTAATGAAATTTCGGGAATACATTTGTCTACGAATCATATTTAAGTGATTAACATTGCAAGACCACAGATGAACGTAAGCGCCGAATAGGCCTCTGGAAATGTGAAATGCTGGTACACTAATAAATGGTGTACCGCCAGAACAGTTAATGCACGCATGCAGACGTGCATGCTTTGTGTTGTGCAGGTGCCGGATGTCAGTTTGTGCGATGAGATTCCGTGCCTGTTGCCCTTGGTCGATCAATACAGGATCCGTTAATGCTGTTTCTGGATGACGTTGGACTTCTCAACCGATGACGCCCCATATGTGCTCGACTGGAGACGGATCTAGTGATCGAACAGGCGAAGACAGTATGTCGAAGACATTAACTCCAGGTGTAGGCTCAGTGTTTTTGGCACGCAGACTGGTTGGCTGCAGGCCATCAGTTGCCTCATTTTAAACAACACACAGCCATTACCGGCACCTAAGCAGAACCATATTTCATCGGGAAGCACAAGAGACTTCCATCCTGATCTGCAATAGTAACCAACACACAGCCATGACTGGGACCTAAACGGACTATATTTCATCGGGAAACGCAAGACAACTCTAGCCTCATCTCCAATGGGCTCTCACTTGACACCAGGGAAGCTGCAATTGGCAGTGATGTGGGGTCATTAGAATGCACACTATTGGGCGTCAGGCTCGGAGCTGTTCTTGAAGTAACCGATTTGTAACAGTTCGTTCTGTTACTGTGGTGCCAACTGCAGCTCACATTGCCGCTGAAGTACGATATACCAGAGCCATATGCTGAACGCCATGGCCTCCCCTCTCGGTAGTGCCTCGATATCGTCTCGAGCCCGGTCTTCTCGTAACCGTACATTTCCGTGACGACCGCTGCCAGCAATCATTCACAGACTCTACACTACAGCCAAGCCTTCTGAATTAGCGCAGAAGCAACATCAAGCTTCTCATAGTCGTATTACACGACCTCGTTCCAACACAGAGTGATGTTGATATAGGCTGATTTGTAGCCTCCAATCTGAAGATAACCAACGCTCACGGCTGTTATAGCGTGTACTGAAAGCGAACCTGATTTCCATTCTCATAGTAGCTTTACTAGAGCCACTCCCATACGACTGTTGCGAAATGTGAGTAGACATTTTCACATGTATAGACACGCCTACCAACGTTCATTTATGTCTCACGTCACCTTCTTGACGTCGCGACGTTTTTCCTTCAGTGTACATGTACATGGTGATGAACCAAAACGTTATTACCATTAGCTTTCTTAGTCTATTGGTCCGCCCGTCATAACCCAATACGTAACCGCTTCTGCAAGATATGGATTCGATAAGTTTTCGGAAGTTTCCAGGTTTGGCCCCTGGTATCTACGCACAAGCCGTGCAGTCCTCATAATTACGGCCGGTGGTTTATGAGCGCGGATCTGACGACTGATACCATTATGTATCCAAGTTTTTTCCATCGGTCTTAGATCGAGCGAATTCGATGGCCTAGGCATCAATATGAGTTCACTATCACGCTCGTCAAACCGCTGTAGCACGTTTCTGGCGTTGTGACATGGACTGTTATCCTCCTGGAAGGTGTTATAGCGTCGAGGAAGACGTAGAGCATAGAGGGACGTAGGTGGTCCTCAGTAATGTTCACAGCTCCTATACTGCCTTCGTTTACTGCACCGGCCCCACGGAAGCTCTGGTAAATGTACCTGTAGAGTAACACTGCCACCACCAACATAAGTATGTTGTTGGACGGTGCCTATTTCGAGCAGCCGTCAGCCTCAATGAGTATGTACCCATTCACGACCATGTATCTGATGTAGCAACATATGTGATTCATCATACCAGAGCACATGATTCCATTGATCAATGATCTGATCATGACGGTTCCACGCCAGCTGCAATCGTATCTGACGCTGTCGTTAAGTCAACATTTGAACAAGTCGGAGTCACATGCGCAGCACATATTCAGTCATGTGCGCTGAACAATATGCTCTGAAACACTTGTGTCTGCACCAGCAATGTACTCGGTTGTTAGAAATGCCACAGATTGCCGCCAGAGCTCCTTCACGGGTCTCGGAAGCCTTCGACACCTACGTTTTGTGGTGAGTCTTGTACATCCAACACTATATCACCTACTCACGGTTTTGTCATCCTTCAGTCGCTTACTGTGGATGCTCACAACGTTAGCATGCAAAGAGCCAACCAGCTTCGCCGTCTCCAAGATGTACCCAACCGACAATGGGCCATAACAACCTGTTTTTTGTGATCTGCTCTTTGTCACAGTAGCTTACGTTATTAGATTTGTTATTTCTATTTGCTACCCGTATTGTTGCTAGAATGGTTAGTCATTAGTCTCTGCTCTATTTATACACGTTCCTTACGGCATTCAGTGTCGGTAACAAAAACGTACGGCGCAAACTGCAGGAGACATTCCTCACACGTCCACAAAGAAAGGATGTTATATGAACATGGGTTTGGAAACGCTTTCTTTCCATGTTACAAATCATTTCCTCCTGTTTATTAATCATGGGGAACAAATACGAACAGAAAGCATCACCATATCACATGCAACCATTTCTCAGAGGAGATGTTCAATATGCCCTCCGTGGGCACTGATACATGTGTCAGTCCGCCGCCGTAGTGAAACTCGGGTGCGCTGATGTGTGCCTGGAGTACTGCGTATGGTTTCGCTGTCTCCCATAATACGTTCACGGAGACTCCGAACATCTTGTTCTGTGTTTCCACACACAAGAGCTTTCAAATGCTCCCACTAACAAAAGTCCAGTGGGTTTAGGTCCGGAGAGCGTGGTGGCCAGGCGACTGGTCTAGATCTTTCTACCCATCTGTCACCGAACCTCTTATTAGAAAGCGACGGACATTAACGCTGAAATGAAGAGGTGCATGAGGTGCACGTTTTGTTGCACAGCGAAAGGCACATCTCATAGCAAATCAGGTAGAATGTTCTCTACGAAATTATTAAAACCTTGTCCGTTTGGCCTGGGCGGAAGAAAGTGGGGCCCTACCAAAGTCACCAACAATACCGGCCCAAACATTGACAGAAAATCTTTGTTGATGGCTTGCTTCAACAGTTGCGTGAGGATTGATGTCTGCCCATATATGCCGATTGTGAAAATTTACAACCTTATTGCGTGGAAACTCGTTCGAGAAAATGAGTTGTAACATGTGAGGAATGTGTCCTGCAGTTTGTGCCGTACATTTTTACTTACTTATATATATATATATATATATGTGTGTGTGTGTGTGTGTGTGTGTGTGTGCGTCATCATTCACTCCACTTACGGTCAGAGGAAGGCAATGGCAAACCACCTTCACTAGGACCTGGCCTGGTACTTCGGTGCGGGTCTCCCGCATCGTCCTCAAAGCTCCTCGGAGTATGGAACATCATAACAGGCGTAAGGGCAGATATCTTTATTGATGACTGAGAACAGTATACTGAACAACATTGTATCAGCATTTACTTCATTTCCAGACTAATAATTCTTGCTATTAGGAGTAGTAATTTATTAGTATGGTTAGTACCGCCAAGTACATTTGACAACAGCAAGCCATTAATGCCTTTTTCCGTCGTTGAAGTGCAGACACGTGGATGCAAAATGATTAGGATGTACTGACAGGCGTAGTTCACCAAGTGGCGCAGTTACGATTGTACACAAAACGTCAGGTAGTACATTGTGTTTCTTGTTTGTGGGAAGACTGTGCAGTGCAGAGAATAAACAACAAACACATTGATGCGTTTACAAATTAAGGTACTAAATATAAAAGTACCTGCACTAATACCCGTTGCACTCTTTCATGTAAGTGCTTTAATGTGGTCTGCTACTTATTCCTCTGTTGTGTCAACTTCTTCATCTCGAACTACCACGTCCTGTCCAGTTTCCTTCATACGAGAGGTAAATATTTACAGG
Source organism: Schistocerca americana (assembly GCF_021461395.2). Taxonomy (NCBI): domain Eukaryota; kingdom Metazoa; phylum Arthropoda; class Insecta; order Orthoptera; family Acrididae; genus Schistocerca; species Schistocerca americana. The sequence goes on from NC_060120.1 coordinate 855,102,075, forward strand.
TACATGTTTACAGTTCAGGTACAGACTGAAATCTCTGCGCCGCAGTAGCGTAGCATGCTGCTAGCATTGGTTCTCAATCTGGCGGTAATTACCACATGATGGGTAAAAATTTAACGGTTCGATTCGCTTTCAGTCATGAGGCTAAGTTATTTCCCACAGATCATCGCAATTATGACAATTCTGTAAGACTTTAATTTTGATTACCTAAGTTATCAATAATTACTTTTTCTCAGTGTGTAACATTAATGCGGTGGAGGTTACAGGATCCTCACTTAGTCCACACACTACACACCCACACTGTGGCGTACCATACATCGCTGATGATAAAAGTGAGACATAAATGTAACAAATGCTAAATATCTCAAGAAAATGCCCTCTCCAAATTGTAGACAATACTCACAATAGTCCAGAAAGTGCTTCATTACTCGCTACAAAACTGATAAATGAATTAAATGAAAGCACGACACAGCAGTAACTACGCAAGAGCTACTATAGTGATGTACACAGTTTTATTATTATTATTATTATTATTATTATTAGAGTGGTTAGACACAAAGCATTAACAGCCTGAATTCGTCCAATTTATGCCAGTTCAGAAGTAAAGAGTGCAGCAACGAAGTGATTTACGAACCGTACGTATAGTGCAGACATCTGAAGTTTGATTTTAAATGGGGATGTAGTCTGCAGGTCAAGCAAGTGCCGCAGTGGAGAGGAGTAATGCAGAGGAAGCAAGTTTTGTAATAAGTGTGAACCCTCACTGTGAATAGTTAGCTTTCCTTTTTGAGGAAAGTTGTGGGTAGCACATGCGATGCACCATGAATTCCTCAATCATTCATTCTAACATACACAAACACTCACACAAACACACACACACAAACCAAATATCACACATTTAATCATTTTAAAAATAAACCTCTCCACAGAAAATCCCTTCACTCTACAATTTAGTTAGGTATTAAAGTTGATGATAATGTGGACGAGGTGGCGGCAAAATATGATAAGGGGGAGGTCGGCTGAACTAGCTAACTTTGCACTCAGGGGTAATGGTGTAAGGAAGATGTGTAACCGCTGCCCTAGAGGGTCGAACACAAAATGGCGCAACTCATTGATAGAAAGGAATGTCGTGTGATAGATTCCCGCATTTTAAGAGGGACAGCACTGCGACAATCTATGCTGAATTTGTGGTAGTATATGTCAACAATGCACCATCATAATTGTGGCCCAGTGGTTGGACAACACAGACGCTTTCATTGTGGTCAGACAAGCATGAATGACGAACAACTAAATGGCAGACCATCTCTTTGTGAAGAACTGGTGAGACAAGTAGACGTTCTGGGACTCTTGGACTGGTGTATCACAACTGAGGCAATAGTAGAAATAATGACATTCATTCATCGATGAGTTTTCAACGTCTGTTCGACATTCCGTTTATGAAAATACTTTCCACCCGCTGGATTCTGCGACTACTCACACTCATTCGAAATATCCACCGAACGAAGCCAGCAGCGCAATAGTTGTAATTTTGTCAGCGCAATCCAGGTAGCTTCCTTAGCTGTGTGACTGCCACGTATGAGTGCTAGACGTGTGGCTGTGACCTCTAGGCAAAGGACCGACTCGCGATGTACAAACATTTGGATTCACCACTATTAGAAAAGGCGAAGACCCATCCATATCGAATAAGGGAATGCTAAATACTTTTCGGGACTGGCGTTATGTGGTGTTGTCGTATTAATACATATGACTAAATTAAAGTTCCCCACCAAGTTTTTCTGTCTGTATGTGAAGTCAAATCTCGGGAACTACTGTAGGGATTTTAATACAAGTTTCACCAACACACTAATTCATGGAGAGGGTATGTATGTGTAATTTATTAATTTTTCGTGCATTTTGCCTGAACTACGATGAATTAAGATCCCTCGCCGCCTTTTTTTGTCTTATGTGACGGCTACTCTCAGGAACTAGTTTAAGGTTTTTGATCCGTTGTCAGTAAGACTACTAAACAAGGAAGGTTTGTGTATATAATCTCGTAGCGAACCTGGTAATACTTCCCTAATGCTAAATATATTCGTACATGGGAACTGGATATACACCCTCATCTTCTTCTTCGCCCCCTCTCTGTCCACCTCCTCCACCCTTTCTCTTTGCCCATCGCCTTTTTGTCCCCCTTTCAAGATTTCTACTTTATGTATTAAATATATATTTATATATAGCCTACGTTCTTCCAAATGTTCATTAGAATATGGTGTAGAAATTTGAAGTAAATTGGCCGAGCACTTTTTAATATTTTTGGTAACTATGAAATATATATTTATATATAATAGTCAGTAAATACAATGTGTAACATATATCTGTCCGTACTTTCGTTAGAGTATCTTGTACAAATTCGAAGTAAATTGGTCAAGAATTTTCCGAGAATTTTGTTTCAAGATTGGCCCTTTATATAGCACGTATATATTTATATATTGAAAATGCATAGGCTGTTTCTGCTCGAATGTTCATTACACCGTGTGAAGGCTCATCTCACGAACTATTTTAGGGTTTTTGATCCGGTTTTCACAAAGACTGATGCAGGAAGCCGGTTTGTGCATGTAGTCTGCTAGCAAAGTTGGTAATGCTAAATAAAGTCGTATATCGGAATTGGTAAAAAGCTTTTGGAGACTTTTCGTAAAATCACTTCCCATGTATGTATTACGTATGTATGTTTATATAGTGAGTGTTTAAAAAAATATGTAGCCTACGTCCGTGTGAATGTTTATTAGGGGATCGTGTAAAAATTTGAAGTAAGCTGGTCAAGAATTATCGAAAATTTTGGTAACAACATTAAACAACGACTTATGTTTAAATAGTAGCATATATTATCACTACCCCAGACAAGTCGTCTGGCCGTAGATACTAACTGTCCATAGCCAAGGAAAGTCTCGAGTTATGCTCTAAGTGACAAACCTTCTCAGAGGCGTACTACCGAAATTTCCTGACGATATTACTGAAAACTACTGAGACGAAGCGTAGCGAGAAGCTATGCAAAGGGGTGTTCTTGCTGCACAACAACCCTACAGCTCATTGTGCACAGGACACAATGACACATGCTACATCTACGAGCTATCAGGTTTGCTTTACATTTCGTAATCTCATGACACTGCACATAGTGACTTCTTCATTTATACTCGAATAAAGAGACAATTGCTTGGCAGGAATTTCCAGAATGTCGAAGCGTTCATTTTCGAGGTGGAATGTTCCCAGACAAAATGCAAGCTTCTGCAACCAACGTCTTTGTGACACCATCCATCATTGAGAAAAAATTGTCTTCTTGTAGGGTGAATGTGAAGAGACGAACTAACACGAAGTTTCATGTTCGTAGCTAAAATTTTTTGTGGTGATAATTTAAGCTTCACTACTGCCCCTAGGAACTGTACATTAGGAGACGTAGAAAACTGTTCACACCTCTGCCAAACACTCAAAAAATTTGTTGTTATGACAGTTGTACGAGTATCGCAAGAACCCGCTGTGGAAATAGCCTGTTGAAATTGAGATACAAATTCGTCTGTTAAGCTGACCAGTATTTGAAGCATACTTCCCTGTTTGGTACATGTAAAATTTACGCCTAACTTTTGTCCCATATGTGAGAAGGCTACTAAAACGTACAGCAACCAAATTTCTACAAGACATTAAGTACCTACTGTGTGTTATACGGAACCCAAGAATATTCTTTAAGTTGCTCTTATCCCAAAAATTTCTAGGAACTGAAAGGATCCAAAATGTTGACATTTTTCTTGATTTATAATTTTTTAGAAGAAATTCGTACCAAATTTCGCATTATTCGAGGATTCATATTTAAAGATAGCTGTTATATAGGTGCATGCTAAATTTCAATGAATTATCTTCAGTATTTATTCGGAGAAACGGAATTTTCTAATATAAATGTTGTATCTAGGAAATCACTTTCAAAGATGCTGAGTTGTTTGACCAATTACAGATACTAAGAACAGTTTAATGGATATGTTTAGTGTTTTTCTGCCTATGCAATATCTACCTAACCGTCTTGTGTTTTTTGGTGTTAGTGTCACAGATCTTCCAGTATCTTGCATTTGTAGTTGTCACAATGACGAAGACCTGAGACAATGGTGTCAACAGGATTAATCCTTATTTTTGCAATACCCAAGACTTGGAAATTTTTCCACCGTTGTGTGTGAGGACAGCGTCATGGACTCCTATTTTTTATGTCCATACAAGTTCAAACACAGTTTTGGTAGGCAATTCCAAATCAAATGTGTAAAATCCTCATTTGGATTTTGTGTTTTCTCATGTAAATATTTCATCAGTAGCTCAGGCCCGCCCATATGTCTAAATATGGGCTTTGTAGAACCAAATACAGCAGCTAGAAACTATACTTAGGTGACTCCTGTCAATTTTGCCCTTAAACTTGTACCAAGATGAGTCAACTTTTGGGTAGAGAGACCATGACATGGACTTTCATCTGTGGAAGATTTAGTACTAGGTTTATCAAAACCATTTTATGCAAGCTGGCGACCAACCACTTGTGAAGCTAAGTTTGGTAAGAGTCTGCCCCACCTTTTCCTGCATGTGATGGACAGTTCCCATGAGCACAGTTACCTACCCGCGGTGCGTCTGTTGGATCACTATTAATAGTGATTCTAATTGGTAGAAATAAATTAAAATGGTTCAAATGGCTCTGAGCACTATGGGACTCAACTGCTGAGGTCATTAGTCCCCTAGAACTTAGAACTAGTTAAACCTAACTAACCTAAGGACATCACAAACATCCATGCCCGAGGCAGGATTCGAACCTGCGACCGTCGCGGTCCTGCGGTTCCAGACTGCAGCGCCTTTAACCGCACGGCCACTTCGGCCGGCAGAAATAAATTAAGATAAATGGTAACGAAAAGTTGAACACAAAATCTTACTGTCTCAGCAAAACCGCATGTGAATGAGAAACACAAGATGTTAACTAAAGTAAATATCATAAGCAATTATTCAGGAAAATTACTTGGAGTCTATGCGAAAAAGATCCCAAAAATTCAAATTCCATATAAATCTTTTTTTTAGTCACTGCCACATATTCATCCCATACTGTGCACAGGGGTATGACCTAAGAGCTACTAAAATCCACCGCAGTTTATTTCATGGCGAGACAGACTGCAATGTCACTGCTGACGTTCATAGAATTCAGTTTTTTTTTCCTTAACAAACAATAATTAGGCCACAAAACATTCCTGTTTGTCGAAACGCTGTCCGCGCTGTCCTGCCATTTTCGTTGATAAAGGCTGTCCAGCACCTCAAAGAGATGTTGCTGCTCTTAAGATAGCGAAGTTTCCACCTTACTTACTACCGCTTTCAGAATAGATGCTATCCAGCTCTGTAATAAAAATCTACTAATGAATCCACTCCTCTCTCGTTGAGATCTCGAGAGCTGGTTTGAGAGACTTAACTGTGACTGCAATTTTGCAGACATCTCTCAAGCAAAAATTATTTGTCTTTCGTCTCTCGAGCACTTCTCTCGCTTCAGTTGTCAAAGAGCGGCAATACCCGCAGTTAAATAATTCTTCGTGTTCCATCTCCTGCTTCCTTTCCATCGTACTAGCAACCTTCCTCCGGCTTCTCACGCGTAGCAGTTAGTATGTACGGCTGGACGACTTTTATGGCGTACCGATAATCGGTCCATGCGCGACAGTGCACTGTACCACTATGTTGCAAAAAACCGCGCGAGAAAACCCGATGTTTCAGGCGTCATATCAATATATATATATATATATATATTCAACGCAGAGTTAAGGGGTCATCAGAGAGATAGGGGGTCAAGTGTTTGGGACAGCCCTGGGCCTATCGATCATTTTCATACCAATAAGAAGAAAGGGCATCTGTAGCTGTTCTACTGCACAGGGTCAAAATTCAAACGTAACACTTTTCCTCCAGAGAGAATCGGTTGGTTATTATACATTAGGATTCATCTCGTGTGGGTCTCAGGCAGCTTATAAAAGCATCATTTACTCATGTGCAATTCCTGAGAAAAACCCAAAAAAAGCATGATTTTTTTCTTTTTGCTTTTTTGTGGGGATGATCACTTGGATAATTTCTATTCAACACAAATCGTTGAAATATTCAAAGTGGTTTCCTTGGGGAATCTCAACAGTGTTTTATGTCACTATCCGTTACCGAGAGCTAGACGTTCAAAGCAACCGGACCTAGCACGTAATATACGCATCTAATAGGCGGTCTGAGATGCAAATGTAGTGTTAACTGACGTAATGATAAAATGGTAAGCGTTACGAGGTCATCGCAATGGTTCTTAGGTCACCGAAATATGTTTATAGTCGACATTGTTTCAGCAATATAACTTCATGACCCTCTTTCTGTGTACAATGGGCACTTCACACCTACAAAGGCTATCTTGACCATAAGATCATTCGATGGTGCCAAGTGGCTGCGTAAACACCTCAGAAAAAAATTACAGATATCAAAAAAAGATTTGCATCACCCCAGTTCCCAGAACTCCTGAAGATAGACGTTGGCTATGGATATTGTATCACACACACAGTCCCTTTAACTGTTTATAGATGTCACCATCCCTCCAAATATGTAAACAACCATGCATGAGCAACGCCTATTAGACAGAGGTGGTCCGTCAGCCGATCAGTACCAGTCAGTACACCAGAAAGGAGGTACACGGCTCGTGTTGTCTGTAGTTCAACCATGCGTAGACGATTAATACCGCGGTTAGATCGCGTCCGCATTGTTGCTTTGTGTCAGAAAGGGCTGTAAACAAGGGAAGTGTCTAATCGTCACGGTGTGAACCAAAGCGACGTTGTTCTGACACGGAGGAGATACAGAGAGACAGGGAATGACGATGAGATGCATCGCTCAGACCGCCCAAGGGCTCTACTGCAGTGGATGACCGCTACCTACGGATTATGGTTAGGAGGAACTTTGACAGCAACGTCACCTTGTTGAATAATTCGTACTGCCACAGGACGTCGTATTACGACTAAAACTGCGACAATAGGCTACATGGTGCGCAACTTCACTCCCTACGTCCATGGCGAGGTCCATCTTTGCAACGACGACACTATGCAGTGCGGTCATGGGCCCAAAAACATGCCGAATGGACCGCTCAGGATTGGCATCACGTTCTATTCACAAATGAGTATTGCATGTGCCTTCAACCAGACAGTCGTCCGAGACTTGTTTCGATGCAGCCCGGTCAGGCTGAACGCCTTAGACACATTACCCAGCGAGTGCAGCATGGTGGAGGTTCCCTGGTGTTTTGAGGTGGCATTATGTGGGGCCGACGTACGCCGCTGGTGGTCATGGAAGACACCATACGGCTGTACGATACGTGAATGCCATCCTCCGACCGATAGTACAACCATATCGGCAGCATATTTGCGATGCCTTCGTCTTCGCTGGCGACAATCCGTGATCTCATCGTGCACCTCTTGTGAATGACTTTCTTCAAAATAACCGCATTGCTCGACTAAAGTGGCCAGCTTGTTCTCCAGACACGAACCGTATCGAACATGCCTGGGATAGACTGAAAAGGGTTGTTTAAGGACCAACCGCTCTGAGAGAGGTACGCTGAATCGCCGTTGAGGAGTGGGACAATCTGGATCAACAGTGCCTTGATGAACTTGTAGATAATATGCCACGACGAATACTGGCATTCATCAATGCAAGAGGACGTGCTACAAGGTATTAGAGGTACCGGTGTGTACAGCAGTCTGTACCACCACCTCTGAAGGTCTCGCCGTATGGTGGTACAACATGCAATGTGTGGTTTTCATGAGCAATAAAAATTGCGGGAAAGAAGTTTATGATTATCTTTATTCCAATTTTCTGTACAGGTTCCGGAACCCTCGAAACCGTGCAAAACTTTTTTTGATGTGTTTATTTTGTCATTCGAGCTTCTTTGCAATAGCAAATCAAACACTGCATATTTGGTACACTGTATGGGCCCTAAAAACGTCCTCGATCTTTATGTAAAGCAGTACAAACTTAATCTGTGTTGGATGGGAGACGATTTTGCATTAACGTTATATTAGGCGCAGTTATTTGTTACTGATACGTGTCAAAGTACGTAAGTGTGTCTAAGCATATAAATGAACTGTCAGAACTTGACTGACCTGGAAAATTCCTTTTAGGTAAGCAACAGCCTTCCTGTAACAGGGAAAAGAAGGGAACCAGCTGATAAACGCTCCTACTGAAGCAAGTAAAAGGCGACAGTGCTTATATTTAAATAAATTATGATAGAAAATTGGAAAGTCACCTGTCTCAATCCTCATTCCGCCTTATTCACCAAAATTTTTGACATAAGGAACTGTTGTTGTTGTTGTGGTTTTCAGTCCTGAGACTGGTTTGATGCAGCTCTCCAAGCTACTCTACCCTGTGCAAGCTTCTTCATCTCCCAGTACCTACTGCAACCTACATCCTTCTGAATCTGTTTAGTGTATTCATGTCTTGGTCTCCCTCTACAATTTTTACCCTCCACGCTGCCCCCCTAATACTAAATTGGTGATCCCTTGATGTCTCAGAACATGTCCTACCAACCGATCCCATCTTCTAGTCAAGTTGGCATACAAACTTCTCTTCCCCCCAATCCTATTCAATACCTCCTCATTAGTTATGTGATCTACCCATCTAATCTTCAGCATTCTTCTGTAGCACCACATTTCGAAAGCTTCTATTCGCATCTTGTCCAAACTAGTTATCGTCCATGTTTCACTTCCATACATGGCTATGCTCCACACAAATACTTTCAGAAACGACTTCCTGACATTTAAATCTATACTTGATGTTAACAAATTTCTGTTCTTCAGAAACGCTTTCCTTGCCATTGCCAGTCTAGATTTTATGTCCCCTCTACTTCGACCATCATCTGTTATTTTGCTCCCCAAATAGCAAAACTCCTTTATTACTTTAAGTGTCTCATTTCCTAATCTAATTCCCTCAGCATCATATGACTTAATTCGACTACATTCCATTATCCTCGTTTTGCTTATGTTGATGTTCATCTTATGTCCTCCTTTCAAGACACTGTCCATTACGTTCAACTGTTCTTCTAAGTCCTTTGCAGTCTCTGACAGAATTACAATGTCATCGGCGAACCTCAAAGTTTTTATTTTTTCTCCATAGATTTTAATACCTACTCCGAATTTTTCTTTTGTTTCCTTCACTGTTTGCTCAATGTACAGATTGAATAACATCGGGGATAGGCTACAACCCTGTCTCACTCCCATCCCAACCACTGCTTCCCTCTCATGCTCCTCGACTCTTATAACTGCCATCTGGTTCCTGTACAAATTGTAAATAGCCTTTCGCTCCCTCTGTTTTACCCCTGCCACCTTCAGAATTTGAAAGAGAGTATTCCAGTCCATAAGAAACTATTCGCGCTTTTTTTGCTCTGAAAGAGAGTAGAATAGAGATAGTGATGGTGGAAGAGAAAGCAGAAAATGGCAGTGGGAGAGAAAGAGCGAGGGGATAATGATAGTCACTGAGAGACAGTGGTAGTAAGATAGAGATCGATCGAGATAGTACATAGGCCTTGGAGGGCTGGACCCCCCTAAGGATTGGCAAACTTAACACGACAAAAATGGACCCACTTACCCCAATCCCCTACAACGACGTATTGAACTAACCCGTTCTAGGTCCTAAAACCCTGAACAAACCATCACCAAGGACATCTGTTGAAAAGCGGCAGTGCTGATTGAAGAGAAAGACAGCAGAGAGTAAGCGGGAAAGAGACAGTGCAATGGCCGAGAGGAAGAATGAGACAAATACATTGGAGTTGGGACTGATAGACGGAGAAAATGGCAGACGAAGAGACACTGGTACGAAAAACTAGAGAAAGAGACGAAGACACTGACGGTGGAAGAGACAGACAGGAAGACGTGCCAGAGGGAGAAAAACGAGACGGTGGGAGAGAGAGTTTTATAGACAGTGGCACTTTGGTGGGATGCTGAGTATAAGGAGTTCACTACATAGAGAGAATAGATAAAAAGACCTGTGTTAAGACAGCTAATATGTTCCCATACTAAAATATTTGGTGTGGAAGGCACATTTAGGACTGAGGCAGATGGTTCCCCACTTTTCTGCAATCTTTTTAACTAGGAGCATATTCGACTTTTTTGTGATGCAATAGGAGCGTTTTTCAGCTGGTAAAATACGCAGAAACCTCCATTGTGAGTCAGACTATTCGTGAAAACCATATGAAAAGTCCTACAGTTCTTGAGATTAGAGCCTTCACATCCAGACAGAAACATGCAGTGTGGGACTTAAATTTGGTAGTTTGCACAGAGGTCACAGCGTACGTTATCTTTCGCGATGTATATCTAACTATAACATATCCCTGCTGACTGCAACACCACGACATTCATTACTAGGTAGAACAATAACGTTGTTCAATTAAAAATGAGAACTGACTGATAAAGACACGCTGAACAGAGGCACTATAATGGACTGTATAAAAATGATCTAGTTACCTTCAACTCAAGCGCCAAATGTTAATCTTTGTAGCGTATCTAACACTTCAAAGCGCTGCGTTGTTAGAGTGCAAATGGACAACGGCGCATATTAAAGTACTGAACTGACGTTTGCATTATTACCAATTTTAATGAAATTACGAGTCGGTGATTATTATTTGTTTAGATGAATCGATGACGGCATCAGTGTTTATACGGCTTGATTAATTTAATTGGTTAATAAACAGATAGTACTGACGTATAATCTATGCGCCCGTTCTGATTTAAAGAGCACAGGAAACATGTTAGATGTTTTGTGGTTCTCGGTATTTTCTTTGCGCTATCTACAAAACTTATTTGTGCAGTACTAATCGAATAACATGGAATGATAAAATCCGATTGAGACATGAGTTATAGCATATCGAAGATAACAGAATATTTAGGATTTCCCGGATGAACAGCCTCCATTGTGAACATTTTTGTATTTCAATTCACGTAAACCACCGCATAGTACGGGCAGAACTGTACGACGAAACGTTGTGAACGTACCTTCTCTTGTGGCGGGGACTTTTTATTTTCTTTGTTAGTCGCTTCTCTAATTTCTCTATGTATTCTTTGAAATAAGTTTCAGTGGTCTCTTTCACCTCCCGAGACTGTTTATAACACGATTTCAATCGATGGTATAAAATTCTGTTTTGATTTATTCGTCTACTTCTTCTTGGTAAATGCGAGTCCTAATCGGCTCTTGTTCCATGACCGTATACAGGACTGCTAGCAACATTCATATGAGTATATGCAAGACAGTTTGCCAGAGGTACTCACTTGATGTAGTAAGGATACCCAGTTTTCCAAACAGATTTTTCGAATGAGCCCGAATACGATGGGTTGCTGAAAAGTAGCACATATGAAATTTTTATTATCTTCTCAATATCGGTAAAGGTATAAATAACATCATGCGCCTTACTGTATTGACTTTCCTGCTCGCTGATGCAAGCTGCAAGCCTTTGCCCAAGGGGGCAGAGTTGTAAATGAGACCATAATCCAACTGGAACTAAATACCATATGAATTAAATGATCGTATTTCTTGATGAGGAGGTTTAACTTCAATATGAATTTCCTGACAGAATTATGCCACTATATTTAAAGCTTTTTGATTGGACCTGAGACTATGCGCTGCGGATTTTCTATGCCCTATCTGTTCCACTTCTGGTGGATTCGTACAGCGACGGACGTAACTGGTACTCTGAAAGAGATCTCATCTTTGTGCCCACTTTCGGCGTGCGTCACGTTAACAGTTGGCAAACGTATGTAATTACGAGCTTCGAGAACCATGAGAGGCAGCATGCGGAAAGTCACTGGCGTGGAGTGAAGAGACAACTAAACAATTTTTGTGAATCTTTGTAATATAAGCTAAAGTACCAAAATTATTGGCACTGAAGTTACGGGAAATTCATACATAGAGATGGCCAGATACTGAAGACAGCGTGTGACTGCTGAACACCTAGCACAAATCATAGTTACAGAAGTACTGAGGAAACACGTGTGAGATAGTATAAGGTAGACCTATTTTTTAAAAAAGGAGACCATTACGAGAAGCAAAGGTCATATGGCCCAGAGGAAGCTTTGAACTACTAATCGGCTCTTAAACAATTAATGAATCAAGTAACATTGACTACTTACAATTTCGTAAACGTAATACCTTTAAACTATGGCTTTAGTTTTATATCAGTAGTTAATACAAAGAAAAGAGATAGCTACGAAGGATAAAAGACACACTGAACACTTAGTACAGGCAGTGCGTGTAAATGTAGCCCAGACGAGTGGCTGACTTCGGCGCGTTCCATTGCCAACATTTCGAAACCATATGTGACAGCATTAACTGAGGAGGAAAAGAATTACAGGTACTTCAACAGGATGGAGCAAGTACTAATATGGCCGGCCGAACCGTGGAGCACGTTTACACAGTCTTCACGCCTGAAAGGCTGGTCAGCAGAGATCAATCTGGCCGCCCAGATCACTTGATCTGTCAGTGTGCGATTACTTCGTGTGGGGAGCCCACAAGTCAAAGGTATATCGTAACCACCGTCGTAGTCTTCAAGAACTGCAGCAGAAAATTTCGGATTGGGATCGCAGCGATTCCGGCAGTCCAAGTTTGAGCCGCCCTCATCAGATTGCTGACCAGGGCCTATAAGTTCCAAGAGATGTATGCTGGTCACTTTCAACATGTGTTATGGTCAGGTTAGTACTGTATTTCCTTTTCTTTGCTGTGTTCCTTTGTACTTAGGAACTCTGTTCTAGCGACCTCTTTTATTTGCCCCACAGTGTATGTCATGAAGCGACAAGAATGAGTAAGCATTCGTTTCTCACCAAATGCGATTCTGTTACACGAGCAGAAGATTGAAAATCAGCTGTAACACATTCAATGAATCAGTAAGACTTGTCGTTAACAATTCCACAGCCCACATTTCGGCCCGTGTAATGCTCTAGGAAACATTCTGTTCACTCAAAGATTCAGCCTGCGTTTCCGCCACTATGCCGAAGGAAACAAATCACGGCCAAGGCTGAGTGACTTTTGTGCTTCAAGTTTGTCAGTAGCATAAGGATGTCTCCGCTTCAAAACACAGTTCGCTTGCTGAAGCAGTACAGAATGATGAATGTTTACTCTCATACATCCAGTCATATTTCAACTTACTTCTATATCTCAACAATGTTCTAATGTCTGACATAGGATTTCGTTCTACATTATGTTATACAGAGTGGGCAAAATACACCAATGTGAAAACAGTCGTGGTATACCTCTTACTACTGCGTCGGACCTCCTTTTTCCCAGCGAAGCGCAGCATCTCACATGGCACGGACTCAACACATCGTGGGAAGTCCCGTGCAGAAATGACGAGCTATGCTCCCATTGTAGCCATTCATAACAACGAAAATGTTACCAGTGCACGATTTTGTGCACGAACTGACGCCTCGATTATGTCCCATAAATGTCGATTCCTGTTGGGCGATCTGGGTGGCCAAAACATTCGCTCGAATTTTCGAGAGTGCTCTTCGCACCAATCGTGAACAATTGTGGCTCGGTGACATGGTGCAAAGTTGTTTGGGAACATGAAGTCATTGTCTCCAAGTAGCCGAACGTAATCATTTGCAGTCAATGATTGTTCAGAAGGAGCAGAGGATCCAATGCATTCCACGCAAACACATCATTACGGAGCCATCACCCATCTTGCACAGAGTGTTGTTGACAACTTGGGTCCATGGCTCCTTCGGGTGTGCGCCACACTCGAATGCTGCCTTCAGCTCTTACCAACTGGAATTGAAACTCGTCTGAGCAGACCACAGTTTCCAGTCGTCCATGGTCCAAACGATGTGGTCAAGAGCCCGCAGGAGGGGCGCTGCAGTCGATGTCGAGCGTGCTGTTAGCGAAGGCGCTCGTATCGGTTGTCTGCTGCCACAGCCCATTAAGGCCACATTCCGTCACACTGCCATAACGGATACGTTTGTCGTACGCCCCACATCGATTTCTGCAGTTATTTCACTCAGTGTAGCTTTTCAGCTAGCAATGACAACTATATGCAAACGCCGCTGTTGTCGGTCTTCGCCGGCCGGAGTGGCCGTGTGGTTCTGGCGCTACAGTCTGGAACCACGGGACCGCTACGGTCGCAGGTTTGAATCCTGCCTCGGGCATTGATGTGCGTGATGTTCTTAGGTTAGTTAGGTTTAAGTAGTTCTAAGGTCTAGGGGACTGATGACCTTAGATGTTGAGTCCCATAGTGCTCAGAGCCATTTGAACCATTTTTTTCTCGGTCTTCAAGTAAAGGCCGTGTGTCACTGCGTTGTCCGTGGTGAGAGGTACTGCCTGATATTCAGTATTCTCGGTACACTGTTGATAGTGTGGTTCCAGGAATATTGAATTTCAGGACGATTTACGGGATGTAATGTAACATGCGTCTAGCACCAATTACCACTCCGCGCTCAGAATCTGTTAATTCCCCTCGTGAGGCTATAAGCAAGTCGGAAACCTTTCCACATTAATCCCCCGAGTACAAACGAGAGCTTCTGTAAAGTTTGGAAGGTAGGAGACGAGGTACTGGCAGAAGTAAAGCTGTGAGTACCGGGCGTGAGTCGTGCTTCGGTAGCTCAGTTGGTAGAGCACTTGCCCGCGAAAGGCAAAGGTCCCGAGTTCGAGTCTCGGTCGGGCACACAGTTTTAATCTGCCAGGAAGTTTCATATCAGCGCACACTCCGCTGCAGAGTGAAAATCTCATTCTGGAAACATCCCCCAGGCTGTGGCTAAGCCATGACTCCGCAATATCCTTTCTTTCAGGAGTGCTAGTTCTGCAAGGTTCGCAGGAGAGCTTCTGTAAAGTTTGGAAGGTAGGAGACGAGGTACTGGCAGAAGTAAAGCTGTGAGTACCGGGCGTGAGTCGTGCTTCGGTAGTTCAGTTGGTAGAGCACTTGCCCGCGAAAGGCAAAGGTCCCGAGTTCGAGTCTCGGTCGGGCACACAGTTTTAATCTGCCAGGAAGTTTCATATCAGCGCACACTCCGCTGCAGAGTGAAAATCTCATTCTAGCTCTACCGATAAATTGTTCTTTTATGCTCTGTGTACGCGGTACTACCACCATCTGTATAGGTGCATATCACTGTCCCATGACTTCTGTCAAGAGAGTGTAAAAGTGACTCAGTAGATACTTCCAAAACTACGCCCCACTCCCTGTTAAACCCGTGTAAAACTACCTTCCTGCAATTTTTATACGCTCTTTTACGCGTTTATAAATGACCTCTCCATATGGGCACGACTGACAGGCACGGAAAAAAAGTCTGTCCACTGAGATTTGGTTCAATAAAAGAATGGGTGAGCAATGTAAAACTGGGAACCCAACTTAGATCATGTGACTCAGGTGTTTTTAGGCTTCTCTTATTTTGGCACTCCGTACATTATTTAAACCTTTAACACAGTGATAGGCTTAGCAAGTGAGTTTCAAACCAGAACTGTACACACAACTACATTCTGGTTTGTTCTCTTCCTTGCAAACTGTTGTAGCAGAAAGTAAGAAAATTTTACTCATGCCTTACCGGTTTATGATTAAAATACTACCACAGTATGTGAATCGTCCGAAACTTAGTAGTCCAAAGTGTCTAAAGATTAAAACACTGAAGCTACCATCAACACAGGCCCAGCAGCGGGAGAGGACTATTATATACCAAGTGCCAGTGATCCGAACCAGATTGCTCATTAATTTTAAGCGACTTAAATTCACTGTTATTGATTTGTTGGCAATAACAATAAACAAGACTAAAACTCAGAGACAGGAGTAAACAAGTTGGGCAGGTAGCCTGTGGGGGGGGGGGGGGGGGGGGAAGTGGGGGGGGGGTGGAGATGGAGTGAGAGGGGTAAGAGAAAGATATTAGAATGTATGTCCGACTGCTGTACATATCAATTGCAAAGTATTTCCAGATTCATTAGTACTGTATAAGGATATTTTTCCTTGAGCCACAGAAGGCTAATTCTTGAATTATTTTTCATCTTCATAGCAGGTCTTGCAAACCCAAACTTGGGAGCGGCAGAAGTACTGGATGCTGATATAAGTAATTGACAGATCCCATCCACGTCGCTTGTTTGCTTCCTACACCGACACGTCTCGCTCCAGTCCTCACGCAGCAGAAATCGACAGAAATTGCATGCCTTAAGTCGAATAGGATATTTGCTTCAGCAATCGCTTGCCGATCTTTGACACCCCACAGTTTCGTAGTGAAGTAGTAGCAAGAGCCCCACTGTGCAACATAAGCCAGATGTGCTAGCGACAGTTACGTTAACCAAGTGCAGTTGCCACATAGACCATGCTGTGTCTGGTTATACAGGGTATAAACGATATAAGGGGCCAAAATTATGCAGATGGCACATCTCGCAAGGCTTGAGAAAAAGTCTAGTAACATGTTTGCGTATTTCCTACGGTTGTCTCAAAAATTAAAAAAAAAAAAAGAAAGCAGTTCGTCTCAGGATAATGGTTTTGGAAAAGTAGATACTTGGCCGTGCACGTACGTAAGCAATCGATTCCTGTTATTGCCCGCTGTGCGTATTGACATCGCGAGCGTAAATCGTAAACACATAGGCAACTTCGGCCTGAGTGGCTGCGTCATTGTAGTACACCGAGCGACGACAGTAGGCGAGTAACCTGTGCAGATGTTACTGCAACTCTGTTAACTGTTAGGAGGGAAAGGAGATTTGCTATAGCTGAACTATGCGATATGCGTTTAATTTATGGCGAGGGAAAAGGTGTTGCGAGCGCAGCTGTACGAATTTATCGAGAACGCTTCCCACAACGACGACTTCCTGCACGAAAAACATTTTCTGCTGTGCACCAAAAGGTTTGTGTCATTGTAATTCTCTATTTGTATGCGATTGTTATGCATTTACATCTTAATAAAGTACAGTAGTTTTCTGCACCTTTGTAAATTATCGTCCGTATGCGAAACGTATCTTCTATTCTGATCCGCTTTCCGTTTTTGTTACATTATGACAGAATACAATTGACTAGTACGTATTTAATTTCCGTAGATTGAAAGATACTGGCTCTTTACTGCCCAGCGCAGAAGGCAGAGGCCCACAACGCGCCGATCGTACAATGGAAGCTCAGGAAAGAATTCTGGACCGCATCCAGGAGGATCCTTCTCAGAGTACTAGAAGCATCGCCCGCCACGTGGGTATATCGCACACTGTCGTTCATCGCACTTTGCAAGAGGAGCGCTGCGGCCCTACCACATTCAACGCGTACAAGCACTGGAAGAATAAGATTTCCCTCCACGATGTGAATTCTCAGAGTGGTTTTTGTTACACAGTCGCAGCATGATTTTGTCAACAAAATACTCGTCACAGATGAAGCGTGTTTCACTCGCGACGGAATAGCTAATTTCCATAACATGCACACGTGGAGTGTACACAATCCTCGCCACCTAGTGGCAACACATTTTCAGCGACGATTTTCCGTAAACGTGTGGGTGGGTATGCTCGATAATTACATTATTGGGCCCTATGTTTTACCTGTACGTTTGACTAGTAACTATTACCGAACGTTTCTAGAGGAAACATTGTTACCAACTTTGTTAGAAGACATTCCGTTAGGCGTACGTCATAACATGTGGTTCCTCCACGATGGTGCTCCACCCCACATTGGTCACAGAGTACGCATATTTTTGGATAGTCGATTTCCAGGACGATGGATCGGGAGTTCTGGTCCACGTCGATGGCCAGCACGCAGCCCTGATTTAAATCTACTGGATTTTTACTTTTGGGGCCATATGAAGGAACTTGTTTATGCTGAGCCAGTAAATAATGTGGACGAATTGACACAGAAGATTTTAGATGATGCCAATACCATAAAGGCCAATGTGCATGTGTGTGAACGAGTGCGACGAAACTGGGTTCGCCGTAATGAAGCATGTGTAGAAGCGAATGGTGGTCATTTCGAACATTTATTATCGTATTGGTGTAAGAGGAAACGAAGTAATGGGTTTTCTTTTCGCTACGATGTTGTTGTACAGAAGGAAAATAATATGAATTCAGTATTCGTTATGGCATTGCCGTAAAAAGGTGAAACAGTTGATTGTGATTAATGCACAACTATCTACTTGGTGATTGATTGAATTTGTACTAATGGAAAAACATTGTGTTTGGACATTAGCTCGTCATTACTACTACGACCTTCGTTATCGACTTGTTGAGAAACAGACTGGTTGTATTCAATTCACGTAAAGCGAATTACATATTCTTGACAACCCGAAAACCGTTTACATTCATTTTTTCGGTACCACCTGATTAGCACACCACGTCGTTGTAGACGTCTAATGATTACAATCCTCTGGTCGGCTCGTTGACTTTCTCTGGCCGCCCCGTCATTGTAGGCAACAAGCTCGGTACGCTGTGTACTGTCGGTTGACTACGTAAACAGAAACACGTATACTATCTATCCTACGAACATTAGGTTTTAATAATACAAAAATAAAGTACGTCATACAAGAAAATGTCATTAGACTTTTTTGTCAAGCACACCGAGATGTACCATCTGTATAATTTTGGCGCCTTATACTGTTTACACCCTGTATAGCCCACTTACGTAGCCGGGCGGCATCAGGGTAACCGAAACGAGAACTATTAGGGACCGCGGCAAAGGCAGCCAAAACTTCGTGAGTTCCTGACAACAGGAAGAACAACAACATCAACAACAATGGTGTGTTGTTAGAGACACCTCAGGACATCACCACTGCGACTTGGGGTGCTCGCCTCGTCGACAGGAGACACTCACATCGTCCTTGAAAAGTGCAGGTAGATGGGTCCTGTTCGCTTCCGCCCTATCACATGGCCGCATACACACCGTGACATTTTCTTCCGCCGGCACTGTGGTTAAGACATCAGACTGCGGGTGTTCGGCAGTCTAAGACTGCTCTCCATCCTGAAGACCGACGCCTACTGAGCCGACCTTGAGCTTCTAGCTCCCTATTGCAACCCTACTCTGGGACTCGGTCTCAGATAGCTCTGTCTGTTGGTGTTATTGGACAGTCTTCCGTAACGGTGGTCCTTACAGCCATGGAACTATACCTGTTAATATTCAGTGACGTTGTCAGCTACCAGACGTACTTACAATCTTCTTATCTGACTGCTTAAGTGGCTTCAAGAGAGACAGTTATTTTTGGCCTACAGAATTTGTTGTGGCATTCATGTTTCTAAGTAATTGCATCGCACAAAAGAAATATGGTTATTTTTTGGTTTTGTCAGTAAGCATTTTGTTCCTTGTCTACCTGGGTGTGAGTTCTGGTTTACCAATCCTATGCGTATCACTTCCAACCATCTTAGCGATTGTCGCCTGTTCGCTAGTATTAATTTGAAGAAATCACACTGATAACAGCAACGTAAAGGCTTCTTCTCGAAGGCTGAAGACATAGCACATCACACGTATCTCTGACAGTTAATTCTTTTTTCCCTCTGTCTTTGTGGGTCCTCTGTGGCTGCGCTATTATGGGGGGGGGGGGGGGCGGGGGGATCCTATTTTGCACGCCCTCCGTAGGGCCCTGTACATACAAACGACTTTTTCATTGTGTATAAAAAATTGCCTGCAGCAAGTATAGGTAAAATTCAAATGGCAGTTCGTATTTCATTTTTGTTTGACCAGCGCTTAGCCTGTTAATAAAGTTAAAGTTTTTTGTTAGTATGAACGATTTTCGGAAAACGCCTATGGCAGGAACACCCGACTGCGTACAGAGGCAGCGGCAGGCGGCCCCGTGGCGGATCTCCTGATTCGTGTTGACAGTAAATGTACTGTGCCACAACTTTCGATGACATTGACTACGTAGCACTGCCCGCCATACTCCGAGGAAATACGGTCGTTCCATAAAATGGTCGATCTTTCGCTCCTTTCGCTACCGAAACATTTATCTATATTTTGCGACCAACATGCTTCGTTTCGACATCACCTTCATAATGTAATTATTTTATGTATGAATTACTGCTGAATTTTCATCTAACATCTATAAATAGATTGTCTTGATTAGATGAAATATACTATAAGACCAAAAGAGAAATACGTACCACGAAGGAATTACCCGAATGGAACAGAAATCGGTATTTGTGGTGTACATGTATACTCAGACAAGACATTACAATTTTAGAAAAATTGCACATTATGGACAGCCGCTGTGGGCGAGCGGCTCTAGGCGCTTCAGTCCGGAACCGCGCGACTGCTACGGTCGCAGGTTCGAATCCTGCCTGTGGGATGGTTCTATGGGATGTCCTTAGGTTAGATAGGTTTAAGTAGTTCTAATTCTATGGGACTGATGACCTCAGATGTTCAGTCCCATAGTGCTGAGAGCCATTTGAGCCATTTTTGTACGTTTTATTCACGAGAAAGTGTTTCACATATGCAACAAGTAAGTAACGCATTGGCGACCTCTGTCACTTATGCAAGCAGTTATTCGGCTTGACATTGATTATAGAGTTGTTCGATGTACTCGCGAGGGACATCGTGCCTAATGCATTCTAAAAGTCGTATTACAACGTCAGAATTTGGGCCTAGTCGCAATGTCGTGCCCACAGCCCATAGTGCTCCAAAGTTCTCAATTGCGGAGAGATCTGGTGACCTTTCTGGCAATGACAGGGCTGGCAAGCACGAAGACAAGCTGTAGAAACCGCCGTGAGCAGGCGGACAGTATCTTACTATCTTGCTGAAATGTAATCCCACAATGGATTGCCTTGAAAGGACGCCAAACGGGGCGCAGAATATCGTCGGCGCACCTCTGTGATGTAAGGATGCCGCAGATGACAAACCAGAATGGTCTTGCTAAGAAAAGAAACGGACCGCAGACCGCCACTACTGGATGTCTGGCCATACGGCGGTCGACAGCACGTTGGTACCATCGTTTCCTAGAGCATCTCCAGACATTTCTTCGCTGGTCATTGTATCTCCGTTATAAGAGGAACCCATCACTGAACATACTCCAGTTGATGATGTTAGGTTGGTTGGCTCTGAGCACTATGGGACTTAACATCTATGGTCATCAGTCCCCTATAACTTAGAACTACTTAAACCTAACTAACCTAAGGACAGCACACAACACCCAGCCATCACGAGGCAGAGAAAATCCCTGACCCCGCCGGGAATCGAACCCGGGAACCCGGGCGTGGGAAGCGAGAACGCTACCGCACGACCACGAGATGCGGGCTGATGATGTTAGGAAGAACTCTGCTCACAGCTGGTAAAATTGTTGTTTATTAACAGACAACCGTTTTCGCTGCTTTAAGCCGCATCATCAGGTGAACCTACGTGGTAAAAAGCAAAGAACAGTGTCACCACTTTTTAAAGACATTCAATTTAATAAAGGAATGTTTAAAATATACTCACAATATTAAAAAATCATAGTCATAGACATCGCTGCTAGTCGAAAGTTACTGTTCAGAGAATATCGTCCAATATTATGGCGAGCGAAAGGTAAAGAAGAAGTCCCCCGTTCTTGAAAATTTGCCTGCATCTAAAAAGAGAAAAGGAAATATTTTATAGTGAGCGGATGATTAATTTTTTTTTAAAAAAAGAGGTCAGACTGGCGATAAAGAATTGTCACTGCTAACATGATTAGTCGCGGCACACGCAAATTACAATGTGGATACAATCAGGTTGCAGTGTCTTACCAGTATGACATCAGGGCAGCTCAGTGCAGGGCAAGAAAAAAGCGGCCCCCACGAGCGACAAAGGGTGACTAGCTGGCTGACGGAACGGATGCTATCCGTATGGACAGTGTGATGTCATATACTTACGACTAGGGGCGCTGGGTCGCTGTCTTTACAAGCGAGAATGGTGCAGAACTTTCGACTAGGTGCCTATGCCTATGATTTTTTAACATTGTGAGTATATTTTAGACACCCCTTTATCAATTTCAATGCCCGTAAAAAGTGATGACACTGTACTTTGCTTTTTACCACATAGGTTCACCTGATGTTGCGTTTTAAAGACGCGAAACCGGTTGTGTTTTAATAAACAACAATTTCACTAGCTGTGAGCAGAGTTCTTCATAACATCAAGCCATTCAACAGCTGCGGTTGTCTGCAATATTAAATAGTTTGTCCAGTTAACGAGGTTCCAGGCCGAATGTGCCCGCCACGATTGCAAACGGGCTCCTTAGTGCACAGAGGTCAACAGGCTATGGTAGTCGGCGCAAAGGACGCCGCGAACTCAACCCCCTTTCTGTGAGCCGCCTATTAATGGTCCTTACGGTCACTGAAGCACCAGGCGCAGGTTGGATCGATGGTAACGATGAATACGGGGCTCTGAGTGCCTCTCTGCCGATTGCTCGGTCCCCACGTTCTGTCGCTTGTCTAGGTCAGCCTCCTACTTCTAGACGCTGTGTTCGGCCATGGTTTACAAATTACTGGCAACATCGCCGAATAGTGACGTTGCTCCTATTAAGATGTTGAGCGATTCCCCGATTACTCAAACGCTTCTTCGAGCCCAACTACACGTCCTCGCAAACACTGACAACTTCATATATTGTTCACGCGGCTGTCTGCGAGGCAGAGTTACCGTCTAACTGAGTACCCTGTTTGAAATTCGCAAAGGCTTTATGCCCTAGTGTCAACATGTCCCCTGTTTACTATCGCTGCCAGCAGTGATAAGAAATTACGTTGCTGTGTCACACATTCATCCATCGGTCACCAAAGGTAACAGTTCCGCGTTTTCTGTCGATACCTGTATGAATATCGATTTGTGACCAATTTGAATAACTCTTTCCAGGTGGGTCGCTTTTTTTTGTCTTGGAGTGTAGTTTAAGGTCTATTCCTAAAACCTCGATAAATCGAAGAAATCACGTGTGTTTTGATGCACTCGATAAATCTAAGCGATTGTCAAGAAAGACCGCTCGCTAACATGATTACCTAACACTCGGCTATTCGAATTGTCTCCGTCGTGTCCGTACTTGTTAAGTCACTCAACTCTTCGTAACACTCCTTTGTTTATTCAGTACTCAGCTACTAAGGAGAAAAAGGCAGCAACGAAAAACTTTTGGAACTCTACCATCCACTGTCGAGAATCGTGAAACCAAGGACCTGACTGCTGAAAACGTATAATACGGATGGTGTAAGCGGACCCGGCAAGATGATTTCCCACATCTCGAAAATTACCTACTGAAATGGCTTAGTCAGAGCAGAGCAAAAAGTATACCTGTCGAAGAATATACGCTTAAATAAATGGCCCTTTGTGACGGTTGCCACATCAATTTTGTAAAGTACGTAACATCTAGTTTAAGATTTGTGGGGGAAGTGGAGCTTTTATGACAGTTTTTTTTATGTAGAAGAACGGACTAGGAATATTCAGTACTGGTGGAACGGGGCGTTTCTCCAGATGTCCTCCGCACCGTGTTTTATCTTTTAAAAACGGATAATATTGTCGTAGGAAATACAGAAACAAGCAAGTAAAGGAAGAAGTAATTCTGTTGCTTGCAGCGAATATTGATGGGCATCAAAAACTAAAACCATTTTTGATAGCAACTCCTCTAATCCTAGATGTTTCAAGTGTGTGGGTGACAGTGATGTCATTCAGTGATTGTGTATCAGCTTGGACAAAGATATGTAGAAAAAAGGAGAAAATCCTGCTATTCTGGACAAGTGACCAATTAAATATAACCCACATTCTGCGTATAACGGGAAAACTCATTTTTTCGCTGCGAGTACTCTTCCAAATTACAGCCGCGTAACCAGCAGATAATTTAGGGTTTAAAACTTGGTACTGATGGCACTGCATTTGTTGAAAGACATAAGATAACACTTTTTGGCACTGGGTGAAAAAGCACGATGACGACTTCGAACTCTTTCATGACACTCTCCCTGATTGATCAAGGAGTCACACAGCGAACTGCAGCAGCAGGAGAGCCGAGGTACAGATTCGGGTTTCCACGATACCTAGGACCTTATGCCTGATTTGGGACACAATGTGACATTTGAGGATTTAGTACATTTCCGTCATCATGTGGAAGTTTGCGGTTGCCTGATGATGTTGAATATCTTTTTCCATTTGCGTGACAAGAACGAAGACGATGAGTAAAAAGCACAGCCTATTGCATCTCTGATTCCAAATGGGTCAGGATGGTTATTAGAAACGTTTCGCGTATGTAGCACGTCATTTTCGTGGTGTAGCAATGTTAATGGCCAGTAGTGTATTTTTGTGTATGACAACGCGTTATGTCATCGGTCACAATTTTTCGCACTGGTTTGAAGTACGCTATGGAAAATTCGAGTGAATGATTTGGCCACCCATATCGCGCAACGTGAGAAGCATCGAACATTCATGGGACGTAATCGAGAGGTCAGTAGTTACGGAAGACAATGGAAGGAGCGTGGCTCAGTATGTCTGCAGTTACATCCAACGACTTTTTGAGTCCATGCCACGTAGAGCTGATGCGCAACGCTGGGCAAAAGTACGTCCGACACTGTATTAAGAGGCATCCCATGACTTTCGTCTCCTCAGTGTATAACTGTAGTCTCCTTCTCATCTGGGCACACCTTATAAAAAATAAATAAAACTGGTCAAAGGTAAACTTTCTTTTCAGTCCTTGTTTCGTGAAGAAATACGAATGTTATCGGAACTTTAGTAATATTTTTTTACTTTGTTTGGGAGTTGACGCCCTCGCTTGGATTTTTATTTTTTCCTTCTTCATCAAACTTTTGTTAAATCTAAACCTCAGTGTGTTGCCTGGGGCTTTCTCGACGGACATGTTCTCTACATGGTTCTCGGGCGAGACGTCGGACGTCATAGTGAAAACTCCACAATATTTCATCAGCGCAACTGGCCGACATCTTCAGGTGCGACGGACACACTGCTAAGGCATGACTAGAGCCCCCTATTTATGCCAGTCTTAGGAAGAAGTGCGCATACGTGGAGGCGCCAAATTTGATGGCCGAGGATTTCAGGACGTAAATGTAATTATGGTCTTTGAATAAAAAAGTCGTTTCTATTCGTGTCAGTGCGTACGTCTTTCAATTCTATAGCAGTTTTTTCTAAGTAGGGTCGTAGTATCATGGAACTGTGTTATTTGGCATCGACACTCCTTCCAAAATTTATTTCGTGCTTAAGTTTTGCACATCTGTGTAGATCTTGTATACTGTATGAAAGGCGTTTTGTAAAACATGTAGTATTTATAACTAAGAAGTTCCTGAGACACATGAATATATATTGTTTTAAAGTCTGACTCTCTGCGAGCCCATAATTTGGCAGAGATTCAGAATTATTTGAAAGGTTATGAGTGGTCGAGCGGGGGAAGTACCTAATTATACAAGCGCAGCAACAGTGCTCACTGAACGTAATTTTTCTGAGTCCGTGAGAAAAGAGAGTGGTAATGCAATCTGGTGACGGTAAATTCAATCCGTGGACGAAATTAGGATGAGTCTGGATCTAATTTTCAAAGTTAATATTTAGCTCAGGAATGGAGTGGTAGAGGACAATATAAAGCGGAGATGGTTACTAGTATGGGGGTTATCATTCAAGTACAGCAACTTGGTTCAAATGGCTCTGTACCATGATTAATGGTAGTATGATCCGAATCAATCGTTACAGATCAAAAGGCAGAAGCCAATTTGCACTAATGCAAATTTCATGGAATTATATCGCTCTAAGCGCTATGGTACTTAACGTCTGAAGTCATCAGTCCCCTAGAACTTAGAAGTACTTAAACCGAACTAACCTAAGGACATCACACACATCCATGCCCGAGGAAGGATTCGACCCTGCGACCGTAGCGGTCGTGCGTTTCCAGACTGTAGCGCCTAGAACCGATCGGCCACCCCGGCCGGCTACAGCAACTCACAGAGGTCCAGAGTGGGCCGTAATTATCGTATGACAGCCAAACGTTGTAGATTTCGTAATGCATAGCGCAGAATAGTTTTACGCTCAAAGAAAATTAGTTCCAGTTTTGGTAACCAGCTGCAAATCTGGCGTTGTGAATGCCGGAAATTTGTATAGAAATGTTTCAATATATAGCAGATTAGGAAAGGGACGCGAACAGAAAAGGTCAAACAAGTGAGAAAGCGCACTGGACTCGCATTCGGGAGGACGACGGTTCAATCCCGCGTCCGGTCATCCTGATTTAGGTTTTCCGTGACTTCCCTATATCGCTCCAGGAAAATGCTTTGAGAGGGCGCGACCGATTTCCTTCCCCGTCCTTCCCTAATCCGATGATACCGATGACCTCGCAGTTTGGTGTCTGCCCTTAAACAACCCAACCCAACAAGTGAGAAAGGCATAGTGTCGATTTTATTATTAAAGGCCGCTCAAACAATTTGTTCAATATAAGCACCGGAGGCGCCGACGAGATGCTGCATTCGTAAAACGATATGATCAACAGCAGCTCGCAGCAATTCTATCAGAACCTGAGCAACGTGTTCCTTCTACTGCCCTTCACATAAGGTACACACTGAACATGTCCCTGGCACATCCACAGAATAAATGTCACTTGCGTTCGGAGCTGGTTATCTATTAGGCAATGCATCTCGATAGCTTCTGAAGATAATACCTTTGTGGAAGCTTGAATTAAGCAGATCTTTCACTGGGCGAGCGACATGGGTCGTTGCCCCATCTTGCATGAAAGCAGTGGTTTCCAGAGAGCTACACTCTCCCAATGCGGGAGACACAGGCTGTACAAGGTCTCGTAACAGACAGACGTCACGGTACACGTGACATGCTGTTTGGCTGTAGTTTCTTCAAAGAAGAATGGTCCAAGGTAAAAAGACGCATGCGGACCCACACCAAACCACAGATAGTGAAATGGCTTCTCGTGCACACTACGTGGTTCCACGATACCCAAAATTCGTTAGTTCTGTGCATTGACTACACTCTGTGGTGTGAAATGCGCCTCGTCACTCTGTAGGATATTGCCCGGCACATGTCATAAACTTCGATGCGTGCCAGAAACCGAAGACAAAATTCAGACCACTGCTGTGGATCATAACGTTTCAGCTGGTTCTTGTCCATGTATCACTGTAAAACAGACCGCAAAACTTCCCGTACTGTTGGCCAGGGAATGGACAATGCTCGTGACACTGCAGGAGCAATAGCACTACCCAGGGCACGTGCTGGATGGTCAGTTACAGCAACAGAAACCTCGTCAATGAAGTCCACAGAACGCCACGCTCTTCCATTTTCCACACTAAGGTCAAGTACGTTTTTGAATAAAATATCTTAATACTGAGAAGGGATGGAAGACAATTTTGTAAGAATAACTGTAGGAACGAAATGAAACTCAGTTGTGATGTCCTTGCATGAATATCCGCACAACTAAATATAACAGAAATTTCGCCCCTGTGACGTTGTCTATAATGTGCCTATGCAGCGAACCGCAAACACGTGGTAGACGTTGGCTTGAAGTTTTTGGATATTACTGTGTCCATGCTGCCGGCGTAAGACGTGATGTGCTCCTGGCGAAGACCAGGACGAACAGTTCCTGTGACAAAGCTGTTGGCACTGCTAACTTGAGGTGCTGGAACTGAACTGTTGATGCGGCCGGACGGAACTGCTGCAACTGTGAACTTGTAGTGCTGAGACTGAACTGCTGACGCAGTTTGACAGGACTGTTCGTACAGCTCACTTAGTCACAAGGCTCAGTTCACTTCACACAGTCTGGTGGTGGCCAAAATCTACATCTACATCTACATCCATACTCCACAAACCACCTGACGGTGTGTGGCGGTGGGTACCTTGAGTACCTCTATCGGTTCCCCCTCCTGTTACAGTCTCGTATTGCTCGTGGAAAGAAAGATTGTCGGTATGCCTCTGCATAGGCTCTATACTCTCCGATTTTATCTTCATGGTCTCTTCGCGACATATGTAGCAGGGAGCAATATACTACTTGACTCCTCGTTGAAGGTATGTTCTCGAAACTTCAACAAAAGCCCGTACCGACCTACTGAGCGTCTCTCTTGCAGAGTCTTCCACTGGAGTTTACCTATCATCTCCGTAACGCTTGCGCGATTACTGAATGATCCTGTAACGAACCGCGCTGCTCTCCGATGGATCTTCTCTATCTTTTCTATCAACCCTATCTGGTACGTATCCCACACCGGTGAGCAGTATTCAAGCAGTGGGCGAACAAGCGTACTGTAACCTACTTCCTTTGTTTTCGGACTGCATTTCCTTAGGATTCTTCCAATGAATCTCAGTGTGGCATCTGCTTTACCGACGATTAATTTTATATGGTCATTCCCTTTTAAATCACTCCTAATACCTACTCCCAAATAATTTATGGAATTAATTGCTTCCAGTTGCTGACCTGCTATATTGTAGCTAAATGATAAAGGATCTTTCTTTCTATGTATTCGCAGCACATTACACTTGTCTACATTGAAATTCAATTGCCATTCCCTGCACAATGCGTCAATTCGTTGGAGAGTCTCCTGCATTTCAGTACAATTTTCCGTTGTTACAACCTCTCGATATACCACAGCATCATCCGCAGAAAGCCTCAGTCAACTTCCCATTTTATCCACAAGGTCCTTTATATATATATATATATTGCGAATAACAACGGTCCTACGACACTCCGCAGCAGCACACCTGAAATTTCCTTCGGAAGACTTTCCTCCATTGAGAATGACGTGCTGAGTTCTGTTATCTAGAAATTCTTCAAGCCAATCACACAGTTGGTCTGATAATCCATATACTCTTACTTTGTTCACTAAACGACAAAGGGAAACTGTGTCAAACGCCTTGCGGAAGTCAAGAAATACGGCGTCTACCTGGGAATCCGTGTCTATGGCCCTCTGAGTCTCGTGGACTAATAGCGCGAGCTGGGTTCTACACGACCGTCTTTTTCGAAACCCATGCTGAATCCTAGAGAGTAGATATCTAGTATTCAGAAAAGTCATTATACTCGAACAGAATACGTGTTCCAAAATTGTACAACTGATCGACGTTAGAGATATAGGTGCATAGTTCGGAACATCTGTTCGACGTCCCTTCTTGAAAACGGGAGCGACATGTTCCCTTTTCCAATGTTTTGGGGCGCTACGCTCTTCTAGAGACCTACGGTACACCGCTGCAAGAAAGGGGGCAGGATCCTTCGCGTACTCAGTGTAAGATCTAACTGGTGCCCCATCAGGTCCAGCGGCCTTTCCTGTTTTGAGTGATTTTAATTGTTTTTCTATCCCTCTGTCATCTATTTCGATATCTACCATTCTGTCATATGTGCGACAGTCTAGTAAAGGAAGAACAGTGTAGTCTTCCTCTCTCAAACAGCTTTGAAACGAGACATTTAGTATTTCGGCCTTTGGTCTGTCATCCACTGTTTCAGTACCATTTTGGTCACAGAGTGTCTGGACATTTTGTTTTGATCCACCTATCGTTTTTACATAAGACCAGAATTTCTTAGGATTTTCTGCCAAGTCAGTACATATAACTTTACTTTCGAATTCGTTGAACGCCTCTCGCATAGCCCTCGTCACTCTTCATTTCGCTTCGTGTAATTTTTGTTTGTCTGCAAGGCTTTGGCTATGTTTATGTTTGTTGTGAAGTTCCCTTTGCTTCCGTAGAAGTTTTCTAACTCGGTTGTTGTACCACGGTGGCTCATTTCCATCTCTTAGGATCTTGCTTGGCACATACTCGTCTAACACATATTGTCGGATGGTTTTGAACTTTATCCACTGATCCTCAACACCATCTGTACTTGAGATAAAACTTTTGTGTTGAGCCGTCAAGTACTCTGAAATCTACTTTTTGTCACTTTTGCTAAACATTAAAATATTCCTACCTTTTTTAATATTTCTATTTACTGCTGAAATCACCGATGCTGTAACCACTTTATGATCGCTGATTCCCTGTTCTGCGTTAATTGTTTCAAATAGTTCGGGTCTGCTTGTCACTAGAAGGTCTTCGACGTTATCGTCATGATTCTGTTCTCTGTTTAACTTCTCAAGGTAGTTTTCAGATAATGCACTTAAAAAAATTTTACTAGATTCTTTGTCTCTACCACCCATTATAAAGGTTTAAGTCTCCCAGTCTATATAAGGTAAATTAAAATTTCCACCCAAAACTATAACATGGTCGGGAAATGGACTCGAAATATTTTCCAAATTTTCCTCCAGGTGTTCTGCCACAATAGCTGCTGAGCCAGGGGGCCTATAGAGACATACAATTACCATGTTTTAGCCTGCTTTAACCGTGATCTTCACCTAAATTAATTCACATTTCGGATCTGCGTCAATTTCCTTCGATACTATTTCACATAGTCGGGAGAGGATGGATATCCGCCTGCCAATGCGAGGGCACGTGACCTGCTGTAACAAAATAGTGCTCTACTAACAACGCTCTCTGCTGAGGCGAAGTTGGTGCCCCGAGACGCTGTGGAGGGGAAACAGCCCACGCCAGCCCGGCCATATAAGGAAGTATGTCTGCATTGATGAAAGTCGTTTGCACGCGTGCTCCTGGCGGGGCGGCTGCCCACAAGACCAGCCTGGTGCGCGGAGGAAACGATTAACAGACAGGTAAGACATCGAATTCGATTATGTCCTCAGTGAACCATTTTATGGCATTGGGAGTCTATCGGACCTTTCATTCGGCGATATCTCAATGCAGCATTGTAAGCTTATTTGTCCATCGCTGACATAGAAGACTGCAAACCTTCTTTCCTTCCCGTCTGGGCAAGCTGTGCAGTGACTAGAGTACATGTAAAGCTTACTGGGACTGGGCTACAATGAAGACAATAATTCGACTGTAATATTGGCAATTTAATTTGATATTACCCACGACTGACAAAATTTACAAAAAAATTTGAATCTCTTTGTCCACCCACACACTCCTGAGAATGGCACAATAACAATTTGCAATTAGACGCTCCTGTTACCGGCAGCTGCGTTGATAAATACTCGGCACCTCGCAAGGATAACTACCAGATCAAGAATATTAGGTTGTTGTTGGAAGTGGTTAAGCGTTGGTGAAAATCTCACTTCTGAGCACTCAAAGAGATCCAACCACAGAACTCTGCACGGAAAACGCATTTGTGCAGTGCTGCGATTCGGACCGTACATCTCCCTTCGAAGACGATGGCCAAGACGCCGTCTCCAAGTCCGTACCGCTCGATGGCTGAAGGCGAAGTCCTCTCTCTCCCCAATTCTCCCGTGTCACACGCGTACGAAAACGCAGCGGAAGAATACCCCGTTTCGGCCAATGTAGAACGCTCTATCATCGCCGAAATCCCTCCAACGGCATTTCTGAGATGTAGCCAATGATCGAGTAGGTCATACCGCCCCTAGGCAAACGAAATTCCCGCCTTCGCCACTTGTTGCCCAGCACAGGTGGCTCCGGATGCCGGGCTATCCCCAAATGCGCCGTATTGTCCTGCGTTTCCGGTGACGGCTACCTGCCGCCCACGGTGGCCCGGCGAGCTACGGCCAGCTGCAGACTTTATGTTCCACAATTCTCAACTTCCGACACTTTTCACCAACGCTTTAAGTTAGTGACTTAATTATGCAGACATGCAGGGTATACTGCTCGAGAGTGCCTCATAGTTATCATAAGTCAATAGAGTCATGATCTGGTGTCCTTGCCAGTCCCTTTATTATTAATACTAATGTTGGTAAGCTAACGTGTAAGTGCCCATGTCCTGGCACCTTACAGCATTGTAATTGCTGCCGTTCACGTAAAACAGTTTCACTAATAGCTGACGGTCTCTCTTTTCGACAATCACACTGTTCACTCACGTTTTGCCTTGTCAAATTGGAGCGTGGATGTCGTACCGACATACAAACGGTGTACAGCTCCCGATTTTCACCTGGTTGCAAAAACTGAAACTATTGTTTCCACCCAAAATCGAGTCTTCATAACACATTAGCATGTCTACCAAGCTTCGCTACCATACGATAACTGCAGTGCACAATAGACCAGCTTGAGTAGCCGCACTTGTGTTATAACTACCTGGCACAATCGCCAAATCATGATGAGCAGCAGACCAAATACGTCATGTGAGCGATGGGAAAGGGAGACACAGACTCAGATGATAGTCACACCGACGGTAGCAGCAATCTGACTGTAGCAGAAACTATTGATATTCCTCATTTGACGTGTCTGTGATTTAACTTTCGAAAGAAGCTTCTGACTGGATGATGTCTGCCCTTGACACGGTGGGTCACTCAGAGGGAGTAGGAATGTGGAGGGGGGAGGGGGAGAGGGGGGGAGCAGCGAGCGCGCGATGCGCGAACGAAATCCGCGGCCCGCAGTTCCGGTGACGTGAATGAAGGCTCGTCGACTACGAAGCGACGGTGGAGCACGCAGCCCGGTGTAACTCAATTATTCAAACGAATGCTCCGGCCTCGAACGCGAAAACGGCGGGAAATTCGCTCCCGGAAAATCTCGTCCTTCATTTTTAACAGCGTTACGAAAAAGTGTGCGGAAGTAAAACATATTTCGCTGGCTAAATAGCTTGACAGTGTTTCGGTGTTCCTCGCGTATTGACGCAGGAAATCTATCTCACAATACAGAACGAAGTCGGGGCCATAAATTGCATTTAGATTTTAATACTTCATGTTTAATTCACGATGTAATCAGTTCTCTCGCTAATGATTTGCTAGAATTCAGTAATGGCGTTACGTTTCAGGATAAAGACGGTAAACTGATATAAGTTGTCCTGAAATTTTATTTACTTTTATTGGCAGATTTAAGAAAAAACTACCTCGAATCTGATGAAGCATGAAATAAAACAAAATAATGAAGTTCAGCGTACGGCGCTAAACAGCAGGGTAATCACGGCCGTTACTGGATATCAACGTACATGTCTCGCAGTTTGTTGCTCTCACACACACAATTGCTGTGACAGTTCTCCAGGAACAAACATTAGTATACTTCTTTAGAAAGGAAGCCCCTTTCTACACAAATATGTGGTTGGTATGTATACGTATAATGTACTGTTTGTTATATGAATGGTCGATAGAACACAGTGATTTCCTGAGCTCCTTAGGCAGCATGCCTCACGCTTCACAAAATCTTACCCTTTTCGTGGTTGATGGGGCATGTAAGGGGCGATCGAAAATTGTTCGTTGCTACAGCGTATATGCAACCCTGCGCGACACCGATGCGAATAAATAAGAACAGACATGTAGAAATGGGGCAAGTGTGGCGTTCTTGATAGTCCCTTATAATGTCACTATCTATCATTAAACCCCAGGCGGATATCTGTCTGTATCTGAAGGCGGATCTCACGAACTATTTCAAGGATTTTAACACTGTTTTCACTAACAGAACGTTTGAGTATATTATTTGCAAATATTTCTGCAAACTTGTTGAACTATGACGATGTCCGTCGATTAAGTCGAGTCTCCTGAGAACCTTCCTAGCGTGTGCTGTATAGGTCGGTTGTGTTTTACTAGAGTTTAGAATTAATATTCAGTTACGACCTAACAACTCAGCAATGGGGAGAGGTCGGGACTTCATACAGGATGCGGACGGGCCCACACGTTGCCAAGGTTGTTCGACTGCACTGCAGAAGCTACCCTCGGAACCCTTATACACCCACCATACAGTCCTTACCCGTCTCCACGCCAGGGCATGATCACTGTTACATAGGTGCAATCACTGTTTCATAGAGAAACGCAAATATTTTTTCATGATGGCATTAAACACCTTATTTCACAGTGGGATAAATGTATTAATAGCTACAGCTATTAAAAACTAAATTCCTCCCGAGCAGGCCATGAAGGCCCAGCGGTACCGACCAGCCGCCGTGTCATCCCCAGCCCATAGACGTCACTGGATGCGCATATTTCCTATCCAATAATAAAGAGTTTACAAATTTTTTTCCATCTGTCTCGTTTTATTTGACTGCTCCTTATACAAGGTCTGGTCACATTAATGTGACCATCGTCTTTGTTCCACGTCAACGTGCAACAACCACTCACAAACAGTGCAGTCGCTGTATTGGGGAGATCCAAAGGGGCATGTTCATTGGCTTCCCGGCAAGGGGTGGAAACATTTCCAAAACGGTTGTTTCTAAACAGTTCGCGAGCTGCCATGGTTAGAGTATATTGTTCATTGTGCTATCAGTTCGGCGCCGACACAACTGTGGCGCACCACAGACCTTTGATGACAGGGTGAACGATGGCTGCGGAGATGTATACAGGCGAATAGATATGCAACTGCTGAAGTACTGACCGCCCAGATGAACAGTGTCTCCTCAATGACCGTTCAGCGAAAACTGCTGCTTATGGGCCTCCGCAGCAGGCGCCTGGTTCCTGCACCCGTGCTAACGGCTGTGCCCAGAATGAGATTTTCACTCTGCAGCGGAATGTGCGCTGATATGAAACTTCCTGGCAGATTAAAACAGTGTGCCGGACCGAGACTCGAACTCGGGACCTTTGCCTTTCGAGGGCAAGTGCTCTACCATCTGAGCTACCCAAGCACGACTCACGCCCCGTCCCCACCGCTTTACTTCTGATAGTATCTCGTCTCCTACCATCCAAACTTTACAGAAGCTCTCATTGTAGAAACATCCCCCAGGCTGTGGTTAAGCCATGTCTCTGCAATATCCTTTCTTTCAGGAATGCTAGTCCTGCAAGGTTGGCAGGAGAGCTTCTGTAAAGTTTGGAAGGTAGGAGACGAGGTACTGGCAGAAGTAAAGCTGTGAGGTCGGGGCGCGAGTCGTGCTTGGGTAGATCAGTTGGTAGAGCACTTGCCCGCGAAAGGCAAAGGTTTCGAGTTCGAGTCGCGGTCCGGCAAACAGTTTTAATCTGCCAGGAAGTTTGCTAACGGCTGTTCATTGGATGGGTGGCATTTTCACGTCATTACCGCAAGCGGAAGTTCAATGAGTGGCGACGGGTCGTTTCTTCAGTTGAATCGCCTTTTTATGCTCCACTGCAGAGGAAAAGGAAAACACCCTGCAACAATCGTCTTAAGGGTCCGCAGGGGGAGGTTTATAGACTGAAGAATGTTTTCGTGACATTCCCTGGTGATCTGCTCATGCTGGAAGGCAGAATGGATCAACAAATCAATGCATCTATCCT
The DNA here is from genome assembly GCF_021461395.2 of Schistocerca americana. NCBI lineage: Eukaryota > Metazoa > Arthropoda > Insecta > Orthoptera > Acrididae > Schistocerca > Schistocerca americana. Next base: position 855,137,055 of record NC_060120.1, read on the forward strand.
TGGTTATCATGTTCACAGCCTCATGCTGATTGTTTCTCCTCGTCACGACGGCGTCTACCAGCAGGACAATGCAACTCTCAGACAGCTTGCAGTGTACGTGCGTGGTTCGAAGAGTAGCAGGATCAGTTTGCCATATTCCCCAAGCCACCGTACTCCCCATATTTAAACCCAATCTGGAATGTGTTGGACATCCTCGATCGACCTGTTCATCCCCACGTAGCGCTCTGTATGAAAATCACTGGCTGTACTGTGTGCAGTCTGTGGTTAGTTTGCATTGTAGTCTGCCATTGTAGTGTTGGGCAGCTGGATGTTAACAGCGCGTAGCGTTGCGCAGTTGGAGGTGAGCCGCCAGCAGTGGTGGAAGTGGGGAAGTGAGATGGCGGATTTTTGAGAGCGGGTGATCTGGACGTGTGTCCATCAGAAACAGTACACTTGTAAGAGGGGATGTCATGAACTGATATATATATTATGACTTTTGAACACTATTAAGGTAAATACATTGTTTATTCTCTATCAAAATCTTTCATTTGGTAACTATGCCTATCAGTAGTTAGTGCCTTCAGTAGTTTGAATCTTTTATTTAGCTGGCAGTAGTGGGCGCTCGCTGTATTGCAGTAGTTCGAGTAACGAAGATTTTTGTGAGGTAAGTGATTCGTGAAAGGTATAGGTTAATGTTAGTCAAGGCCATTCTTTTGTAGGGATTACTGAAAGTCAGATTGCGTTGCGCTAAAAAAAATATTGTGTGTCAGTTTAAGCACAGTCATTTATAATTTTTCTAAGGGGACGTTTCATATGTCTACCCTTAGCCGAGGATGCCTCACTGGAATCTTCTGATTTTTTCTTGTAGTTTGTCTAATTAGTGTAGATATTGTTTATTGCTAGCGTGAAAATTAAGTGCATTTGCTAATGTGCACACTTTCTGCCTACAGATCCATTAAATAATAATTTTATGATACATATTCTTCGAAAAAGGAGCACTTGGAATGGAAAGAACAATAAGAAGGGATTAATAACAGTAACTGCATACATAATTATCTCTTCAACTACTTGATAATTTTTTTGGTAGAGTAAGTTATCGTGATGCTTCAGTTTAGTGTTAAGATGTGACATAGGTATTAAACATTGCCATTTTTATTGTAATATCTTTTCTGCTGGATATTTGTCATGTTCAGATATAAGTTATTGCATTTGCTGCTGCTGTTTGCCAGGCATAGTGATACTAAATTTCACTTTGTATTACTCTCTTAAGCTAGTTTTACCACTGATTTATTTTTCTTGTTGCTACACACTGGCTCATATTAGTTGTAATGTTGCATTTGCTTGGTAATTTAGATTTACTGTAGCTTGCTTTGCCAACTTCCATTTTTTTTTTGTCATTGCTGTTCGTGTTAATTGTTTTGTGCTGCTGCATGGCCTCGTCCCTTAGTTTAGCATCTGAGCTCAGTAGATTTAAGTTAGCTTAAGATGGGGTAGGCTATATGTGAGAACGAGTTGTGATGAATTGGAAGAAATGCATTGAGAAGCTATAAAAATGGTTTGGCCAAAAAAGAATTTTGAAAGAGGATGTAAACAGAATACAGAAAGCATGCTTGGATAGGAGTTTTTTGGTGGAAACAAATGTTGAAATAAGGGGAAAGATCTAGAGAACGACGTTTTGGGTTGGACTGCAGTACCAAATGACACATTAAAAACGAACTCTGTCTTTCCTTTTGTATTATTCCGCTATGTGTTTATGTACCCTTGTGTATTTGTCTTTTTCCTGTCTTTAAATGTTTAGCTAATAAGATTTATGTTGTAGAATTTTTCAAATACTTTGTTATTTACTTTGTAAAGATGTTTAGACATTATTAATTCTGTTCTGTTTCAATGCTCATGTGTGAAGTCGATGTTTCAAAAGTTATTCTGATCTTTTATGTATTTACTTACGTCATAATTCCTGTAACACTGATGTGTATGTTAGTTCGATTCTTTTGTAAAGCCCGTATTATTACAAATGGTATGTGTACTATTATGTTCTTTAATGATGTATTCTGTATCTTTGTTATTGTATTCTTATGTTATAAAATTGTAATTGACACCGGTTCATAAAATTAAATAACTTCTAAGTTACACTTCACTGCACACGTTTCTGTTGGTCATAGTATATGGACAATATGTGAGTAATAGGGACTGTTAGTGTTAGCACGTGTGTTAATAATTCACCAAGGGACTGGATAACAGCATTGCTGGTTCTAAGGACAATTCCAAAAACTTTGTGAGTGCAGAAGTGGTGGTTTATGGACTTGCTATATTGTCCGCAAGACTCTTTGATGGTGATTGTGCACCTGTACAGTTGCAACAGATGGCTGCTGGCCGTCTCTACAAGGACTACAGTGGGTCTGCATCTTTGATGGCCCATCAATACCATTATTTCTACAAGGACTACAGTGGGTCTGAACGTTTGATGGCCCACCAATACCATTATCTCTACAAGGACTATAGTGGGTTTGCATCTTTGATGGCACACCAATACCGTAATCTCTACCTGGAATACATTGGGTCTACTCTGTGATGACCTACCTACCAAAATTCTTCAAAACTTCGACTGACTCTCCGGTGGGTTTGCTCTGTTGTGGCCCATTACCTGTCTGCATGTCGAGAGTCAGCACTGTCTTTCCGTTGGAAGGACAACACTACTTCTCCAAGACTGCATGGAAATCCACTACTTCTGTGTGCATTTTCTTTTACTGCTCAGACTTTGAGAAAAACACTACTATTTTACTGTGATGAACGATCAGGACTGTCTTTATGGACTGTGAGAAAATTTTATCTTTTGACCCACATTGTATCAATAAGTGTGTGCATTTGATTTCTTTGTTATTGTAATTGTAAAAAAATTTTAACAAATATGAATTGGCCAGTGCCCAAAACAATTTGTAAAATTTTTTGTGGGGAGCATGGGGGCTATGTAAGTAGGCATTTTAGGTTTTCTTTATTGGTAACGCCACGTAGCGCTCTGTATGAAAATCACTGGCTTTGCTGTGTGCAGTCTGTGGCTAGTTTGCATTGTAGTCTGCCATTGTAGTGTTGGGCAGCTGGATGTTAACAGCGCGTAGCGTTGCGCAGTTGGAGGTGAGCCGCCAGCAGTGGTGGATGTGGGGAAGTGAGATGGCGGAATTTTGAGAGCGGGTGATCTGGACGTGTGTCCATCAGAAACAGTACACTTGTAAGAGGGGTTGTCATGAACTGATATATATATTATGACTTTTGAACACTATTAAGGGAAATACATTGTTTGTTCTCTATCAAAATCTTTCATTTGGTAACTATGCCTATCAGTAGTTAGTGCCTTCAGTAGTTTGAATCTTTTATTTAGCTGGCAGTAGTGGCGCTCGCTGGATTGCAGTAGTTCGAGTAACGAAGATTTTTGTGAGGTATAAGTTAATGTTAGTCAAGGCCATTCTTTTGTAGGGATTACTAAAAGTCAGATTGCGTTGCGCTAAAAATAATATTGTGTGTCAGTTTAAGCACAGTCATTTATAATTTTTCTAAGGGGACGTTTCAAACTGATCACTGCACTAAAGTCAGCATAGCTCCGTATCACCGTAGGTAGCTTTCCCAACCCCACCGACTCTCTTCTTGGACATCTCGCAACGGTATGCGCTTCGAAAGGAGATTACTCAGGCTTTTGGCAGGTGGTTAGATTAATAAGAGTGGACAGTGTGGTTTTTTCTGCTGTAGTCGGCTCTTCTCCATAGCCAACGCTCAATCTTTGTGACATGACCCTCTGTCTTGGTGATGTGGAACAGTCAGTTAAGACCTTCGAAGTCTTCCCTTTCTCTTTGTAGTTGTGAGGGAACGTCTCATTCTGTGTCGGCAAATGTTCTGCGATACTTGTAAATGAAGAATATTAGAAAAACTTTGCTAAGCAATTTATTCCAAACCGATACTTGTGATCCATTTCAGTAGTGAAACACTCATTTAAGGTTCTAATTTTTTCTCATGTCGGGTGTGATCTCCCATCGTGAGTGTAATTACACATGTGCTCGATCATGCAGTTGTGCTGTTTTCTAGTTGGCCGTCAAACTCACGCACAAGGCACATCCTCCTTCTGTTACTTGTTCACAAACATCTACTACAAATTAAATCTTATCAGATATATTTGGACGAGGTAATTTAAGCCCACCGCTGATCTTTTCTTGCTTAATAGAATCTTCTTTCATTCTTTTTATTCCTTCTGTCATAGCTAGTTGACATTCACGTTTAATCATTTTTGCCGTTCTTTTATAAATCGATGATTGAATCAACACAGAACACGAAATACCACGTTTTCGTCATTTTAGGAACGGAATACGTGTATGACTTATAAATCTGAACGGTAAGGTCACAGTTCGTCGGATGAAATCAAATGTTCTTGGGCATAATTCCAGATTTTTGAATGGCTTCCCGTACTATGATTACAGTTATTTCCGTCACATGCAGAATGTAACGAGTAGAAGTGCAGATATTTTTGTTGGTGACTGAGGACGGTGTATTGAACAATATTACTTCAGCATTTATGCATGTATGTGTGCATGTCCGAAGGAACATTGCACCATAGTTATGAACAACACAGGCACTGCAAATATCGTATTTATCGCCGACACCAAGCTACCATCTGTCAATTAACATGTTTCCCCTACTCAGGAATATACACATTAATGTACATTTGCATGTATAGTTGACGACATATGGAAGTTTGGGCATGGTTGTGGAGCTACCTAGGTTAGCCTAATGGTAAGGTGACCGATAGCGATAAGCGTGAAATTAGGGTTCGAGTCCCGATCCAGCACCTTTTGTTCTTTTTCTTTTTTTGTCGTCATTCATTAGACATCTGAAGGTTGTCCATATCAGCAACTGAAATTACTTTTGACGTAGGACACTGACGTGTCTACGTATCTTGATATCTGTTGAAATCAAAATATCGTCTACAAATGCTATTGTTTTTACCAATAATTCATGACCCAGTACGATCACTAATCTTGTTGTTTCCGCTAGGTGCCTCTACCATTGTCTCAGGTTTTAATCAAGCTCAGTAACAAACATGCAACCTCACATTTTAATCGCAATTAACATTGAATGTTGTCATTTAGACAACTCTTTACAGAACAATGTTTTTTCTCAGCATCTCCATATTTTGATGGCTGGAAATGTCTATTAGAGAACAATCCACTGAGATCAGTGGCACTAGTGGTACCTCACAGTTGCCGGGTGGGGGTCAGCAGAAAAGGATTCGGCAGCCAGTTGACAACAACACGTCCAAAACTTCCCAACTTCGTGATAGCTGGAATTTTATTTTTTGCTTTCATTCTTCATGGTGGTATTCATCTGGGAAGCGATCTACACGGACACTTCCGTTGTCCCTTCATCTGAAAAATTCCATCGTGCGCTTCAAAACTGTTTCATGACCGCAACTAAATCTGTAGAATGTGATCGTTTGTATTCTCCCAATCGGCACCTTCTGAAGGAAAAATCTACTGGAGCTACAATGTGACAATGAGTTTACGCTATCTCATCTTAAGAAAGATTATGCACGATTCCTCGCAAATATTAATTGGAGTCACACTTTGTTAAGTCGCGTATTCTTTGTCGCCACTACTACACTGATGCCTTTGTTCTATTATTTGGATCTCGTGCCGAACATCATCGCAACTTGTCGCAACTTACACGTTACATCTTGTTGTACGTTCACGAGACAGTTTTCTCTTTCAAGAGTATTTTCTGCGAAGGCTTGTAGGACATTAACAATGCTTTCCTGCCCGGCTAGCCGCGCGGTCTAACGAGCTGCTTCCCAAGCGGGAAGGCGTGCCGGTCTCCGGTACGAATCCGCCAGCCGGATTAGTGACGAGGTCGGGTGTGCCGGCCAGTCTGCGGATGGTTTCTAAAGTGGTTTTCCATCTGCCTTTGAGAATGCGTGATGGTTCCCCTTATTCCGCCACAGTTACACTATGTCGGCAGATGATAAACGGGTATTCATTGGACAAATATGTTATACTAGAACTGACATGTGATTACATTTTCACGCAGTTTGGGTGCATAGATTCTCAGAAACCAGTACCTCTCGCCGTAATAACGGCCTTCATACGCCTGGGCATTGAGTCAAACAGAGCTTGGATGGCATGTACAGGTACAGCTGCCCATGCAGCTTCAACACGATACCACAGTTCATCAGGAGCAGTGACTGGCGTGTTGTGACGAGCCAGTTGCTCGGCCACCATTGACCAGACGTTTTCAATTGGTGAGAGATCTGGAGAATGTGCTAGCCAGGGCAGCAGTCGAACATTTTCTGTATCCACAAAGGCTCGTACAGGACCTGCAACATGCGGTTTTGCATTATCCTGCTGAAATGTTGGGTTTCGCAGGGATCGAATGAAGGGTAGAGCCACGGGTCGTAACACATCTGAAATGTAACGTCCACTGTTCATAGTGCCGTAAGTGCGAACAAGAGGTGACCGAGTCGTGCAACCAGTGGCACCCCATACCATCACGCCGGGTGATACACCAGTATGGCGATGACGAATACACGCCTAAAAAGTGCATTCACCGCGATGTCGCCAAACACTGATGCGCCCATCTTGATACTGTAAACAGACCTGCATTCATCCGAAAAATAACGTTTTGGCATTCGTGCACCCAGGTTCGTCGTTCAGTACACCATCGCAGACGCTCCTGTCTGTGATTGAGCATCAAAGGTAACCGCAACCATGGTCTCCGAGCTGATAGTCCATGCTGCAGCAAACGTCGTCGAACTGTTCGTGCAGATGGTTGTTGTCTTGCAAACGTCCCCATCTGTTGACTCAGGCATCGAGGCGTGGCTGCACGATGCGTTAAAGCCATGCGGATAAGATGCCCGTCATCTCGACTGCTAGTGATACGAGACCGTTGGGATCCAGCACGGCGTTCCGTATTACCCTCCTGATCCCACCGATTCCATATTTAGCTAACAGTCATTGGATCTCGACCAACGCGAGCAGCAATCTCACGATACGATAAACCGCAGTCGCGATAGGCTACAGTCCGACCTTTATCAAAGTCGGAAACGTGATGGTACGCATTTCTGCTCCTTACGCGAGGCATCACAACAACGTTTCACCAGGCAAAGCTGGTCAACTGTTTGCGTATGAAAAATCGGTTGGAAACTTTCCTCATGTCAGCACGTCATCTTCGTAGTGTAGCAATTTTAATGGCCAGTAACGTAGTTCTGGAAGTCTGCGCAACACAGACACCTATCAGATTAAAATGGCAGCAGTTGCAAATCGTACAGGTACCATGGCTCAGATAAGAGGGCTTGTGAGCCCACACGTGTCAACTCGAACTGCTGCGAGCCAGTTATAGGAAGTTGGACTGCGGGCACGAGCACCACTAGTCCATCCTCCACTCACGCCAAAACACTGGCGTACACGGCTAGACTGGAGCCACCAGAGGATCACTTGGAAGGTGGAATGTAGCGTCGTTGTTTTCAGCTATGAAAGAAAATTCTGTCTGCACGAAGGTGATGGTCGTGTGCGCGTACGATGTAGACCTGGTGAGTACTGCATCGTGGAGTTCATTCTTTCAAGACACAGTGGCCCCACCCCAGCCTAATGGTCTTGGGTGCGATAAACTACAGTACTCTTTCAACTTTGTGTTTCTGGAGTGGACGCTAACCAGGGCTCGGTACGTGCGGAATGTTGTTAGATCCGTTGTTACAGCTGGATAATGGTCGCCCACACACTGCCTATGTAACTCAGTGTGCTCTGCAAGACATGTAGCAACTTCTCTGACCAACACGGTCTCTGGACTTGTCTTCAATCGAGCACGTGTGAGATATGTTGGGATGAGAAGGGATCGTGGGATTCATCAACCAACAACGCTTATAGAACTACGTGAACAGGTCGATCAGGTGTGGAATAACGTATCCCAGTTCAGCATATCCTATCTGTAAGATCTAGTGGATGACGCTGAAGTCAGCTTCTGCGTTTCCATCCGCGAAGATTACACCACCTACTAATATGGGTGTCGATACTTGGTACCTCAGAATCGTTTGTGCTGTTGATCTGTCAGTGTAATCATTCTATACACTCCATATGCACTGCTGCAACAATAAATATTGAGTGAATAGCAGTCCTCTAAAAGGCTGTACGAATTTTTTCTCAGTAGTCTCCTATCTCGAAACAGAGGAGAGAGTATTACGACTGTGATACACTAGTTGGGGTGTCAGTCATTAAAACAAAGGTTTTTTCGTGTCGGTAACATCTTTTCAGTCATCAACTTTCACCTCCGAAAGCAAAAATTATTTGTAGGCGCTCACATACATCGGCAGAATTGATCATCGTAATAAAATATGAGAAATCAGAACTCGCACGGAGAGATCTATGTATTAGTTTTTCCAGCGCACTGTTCGTGAGTGGAACGGTAGAGAAACAGCTTTCAATGAATCCCCTGCCAGGCACTTAACTCTGATGCACAGGGTAGTCTTGTAGATGTGAAAATGTAGAAGTTTTTCATTGCATTTACTTCAAGCAGATCCTGAGAAATTTTTCAATCTCTACCGTACGTCATTAACGACTTTTGAGAATTTGCAGCTGTTTGTTGTCGCTTTGCGTGGAAAGAAATGCTGGAGTTGTTGTACGTGTTAGAGATCAATTATGTTTTTACAAGTACTTACCTACTCTTTCGTTTCATGTGGTGGTAAGGTGTCACAATGTGTGTGATATGACATACGTATTTAATTTCAAGCTCCATGTTTTTGTTTTTCCCAGGGAAACTCTCTAACTCGAATATCTTGTATTCTTTATCGGACAGAAACGCACAAAAACATTTAATATACCGTACTGTAACGATTTATCGTGTTGACTGGAAAACATTCTTATTAAATATGAAAGTAGGTGGGATACAATATAGGATGTGAAAGATTCTTTATAACATTTTCAGCAACCAGGCTGTAGATACATGTCGCAAGACGAAAAATGGAAGGATAGGTAGATAAGAGAGTGAGAGAGGGTTGTACTGTTCAATCTGTACACTGGACAAGGAGTAAAGGAGACCAAGGAGAAATTTGAAAATGGAATTAATCTTCAGGGAGAAGAAACCAACATTTTCAAGTTTGGTTATGGCATTGTAATTCTGTTAGAAACAGCAAGGCATTTTTAACGGCAGTTGATGTATAGTGTTATAAGTTGGATACCAACAACAATAAAAGAAGGGTAATGTAATGTAATCGAATTAAATCAGGCGATAATGAAGGAATTATACTAGGAAATAAAACACTGAAAGTATGATGTCAAAAGTATGTGACCATAGACGTGAAGTAAAGGAAATTTACACTGAAAGTAGTCGATGAGTTTTGCAATTTTGGCGTAAAATAATTGATACTCCCCAAAATAGACAAAAGATAAAAAGCAGACTAGCTATGGCATAAAACCTTATCTAAGAGGAATTTGTTAACAAAAAATATATATTTCAGAATTAGGAACTCTCTCTGGGAGGTATTTGTATGAAATTTATCCTTATACCGAAGAGGTACGTGGAAAGTAAGGTAGTGACTGTAGAAGTCTTTGATATCTGGTGCATAGAAGAATACTGAATATTTGTTGGGTAAATCGCATTACTAATCAAATATATCGAATTGAATTGGGGAAAAAGAAATTTACGGCTCAATTTTACTAAAAGGTGGGATCGGTTGACAGAATACATGCTGAGGCATCAATGAATCGTCAGTTGGGTAATGAATGGAAGTGGAAGGGAGGGTGGGGTACAATATGGAGAGAGAGACCAAGGAAAGAACACAGAGAGTAGATTGAAATGGATGTAGGTTGCAGTCGTTATTCTATGGTGAACAGGCGTGACAGGACAGGGGAGCACGGAGAACTGCATCAAATTAGTTTTTAGACTGAACGTAGCAATAACTATAATGGTAAACTGTTGGCAGTGGGAATAAACAGTATAGAAACCTAACAGTGTGTACCTATATGTCCATGAAGGGCGAGAAGCAGAAACGAACATGACTGGCAACAAGAGGTACACTGCCTCTTACCTGAACGCTACACGTAGCCCACAGCGAAGCTACTAGCGGCGGCTCTGCTGGTAAGCTACCCTATGACTACAGTGAGCCGAAGACGAAGCTCAGTGTGTCTCATGTAAAAGTACCCAGAAGGCTAAATGTGAAGCGTATTGTTTCAGTTCTGTGTGTCCAGAAGCACGGCCTCCTGTGTGAGATGGCCCTTAAGGGCTGTGTTTCGAGCCTTGTCTGGTTACAGTTCTATCGTTCATTGCTTTTGTACATTCCGCATCTGGGATGGATATTTATGTGATAGTTAACTAGAGTTTGGACAATGACTATGACATTAGTGGTCGAGAATGCGCATATGGCCCTGATACTACCAAAAGTGTTGGTGAGTGTGATGCTGTTATTAAAATGAACAGTCGGAAATTCCTGTAGTTTGTGAAAGAGTACCGCAAATAAAATTCAGAACTCCACTTCTCCAACATAGGTGCTCATATCAACAGATAAATATTAGAAAGGAAGCTTATAGATTTGTAGACACTTCAGGTTAAAGTCGAACTGACTGATGAAACCATTCTAAGAAAAAGTGATTAACTGAGTTATTTCTGCATGAGAGAATAAAAATAATTACTTGAAAGAAATACATCTGACATAAAAGCTTTGGTTGGTCAGTACCGTTTGTGTGGAGCGTTTAAATCAGGGCCAGCCTTGTCGTCACAAACCACATGTATGCCAGCTCAACCTGTTTCGGCTTTGCTCGGTGCTTGTCGGGAATACTCGATAGACTTGCGACATCTCACTTAGTATTGCGGTGTGGCAGTTTTCGGTTGGTGCAGCTCTCTTCAGTTTCGCAGAATCGTGGTATCGGCGATGTTTACCCTTTGCTATTTGTTCGTGATATGAAGGATGTTCACAGTTCCAGCGGCTGTTTTCACAAAAAGAGGCAGTCCAGCGTCGTTTCAAACTGAAAGGGAATGACACAAGCCAGGGATAAATTTCTCAGTATCTATTATGCAGCTACATAATCGACAGGTATGGCAAATTTGCTATGGAACGACATCACAATACCATACAGGAAGAATTACAAAATTTAGTTGACAATGGAAGAGCTAACAATACAGCCATAATTATTCTGTATATCAAGAAGCAGTTCGTGCTAAATTTGCAGGCATGCAGCATGTGAATAAAAAAAAATGTTCAAATGTGTGTCAAATCTTATGGGACTGCTAAGGTCTTCAGTCTCTAAGCTTACACATTTCTTAACCTAAATTATCCTAAGGACAAACACACACACCCATGCCCGACGGAGGACTCGAACCTCCGCCGGGACCAGCCGCACAGTCCATGACTGCAGCGCCTGAGACCGCTCGGCTAATCCCACGCAGCAGCATGTGAATAAATGTGTGGTATGAACAGTAACATTTCTGAAAGCATGCGCCTTATTCCATTGCCAGTTGCAACCGTTTTTGATTAAATGGAACGAAGAGAATTGAGAATTTATATATTACTGCAAACTATATTGGTTAAGGTGAGGTTTATTATCTTTTAGTTCAAAAATCGATTTTTGGTTGCATTTGGGATCCATAAAAGTGTTTAGAATCCACCCCTGAAACGGTTTTTCTGAATACGGAACGGAAATGTTTGTTATTGGCGGTTGAAGAAAAAAATACATGTACCTGAAATCTGCCTTTTTCACGCACCAGTTTCTTATCTTTCGGAGGACGAGTTATTGTACCGGTGCATGGGAGGAAATACACAAAATTCAAATGAAAGTTTGAAAGCGTGTGTTTGGAACTTAGCCCCCCAAGCATTTGCATCATGGTGCGAGGACTCGAGATTGCGACTTTCCTGGGAGTGAGCAGTTTCAGCGAAGGATAGTCAGCAATTCTGAAGACCATGACAACGATGGACGTCACCCTGGGACTCTATTCGACGTAGTTCGCCAGGCGTTCGGACGACCACCGGATTGAAACCGCCGAAAACCGCTTGTCACCGGCCGTACGAGCGGCTCTGGAGCAGCGCAGGGTGGCCCAGATCGAGCACAAAGCCCTCTATCAGGAAGAGGAAGGACTAGTTTATGGACCTGGAATAGCAGATTGAACGTACGTTGCATAATATTGCATTTATATGTAGTCAAAACTTCAAACGCGTTTTTCTCGAAATGACTTTTTTTTTATCGCCCGGTATGGTAACTTCAAATCTACTGAATCGATTGGCATGTTTGACGAAGCTAACTAAATTGTATAGGAGTTACACGACTTTTATTCCGATCCATGAACTATAAATATTTTTACTTGGCCGACGAAGTCGATAAATCGATGAAAAACCCTGTTTTCAAATGGCCGCAATTTCGTTTCCAATGGTCCAAATAACTTAAGCGAGGTACAACTCCTTAGGAATCTTATTGTTGTGTACATAGTTCTGCGTAGTCAGCGCGTACACAACTTTCCCACTAAAGCGCGCCCCGCTAAGCACACCAACGGAGGCGCAGCGCTCGTCCGTCTCTGCACTACGAGATGGCGCTGTCTTTGAGACGAACCAAATTCTGCTTCCGCCGATCCGCGTATTAATATGTCACGCAGCCCATGAGATTGCTGCTAACGTAGAACCTTTTCTCCTCGCGGATCACGCTTGCGTAGTGATACCAGAACGCTCGAGGTATTATAACGAGCGTACAGACCTCCGATGAGTCAGTCTGCATTTGTCTGTACCAGTCTACATTAGTCTGTACCAGTCGTTAGTCAAGTTTCAGTCTGCGCCTAGTAAAATTACTATATTCCTGTACATCGCGATGAAGAGAAATGTATAGACACTTTGTCAAGCATCAGAGATACGTGAGAATAAGATTAACGTACCAAGACCAAAGGAACTTCAGATTGTCCATTGTAAATAGCATCCAGAACCAAGTTAAATTATTTTTATGCTTGTTATTGTTTTAATAAATGTGTGTGAAAATTAATCGAGTTCTGTTTGAAGTTGTTCACCGTCAATCTGCTACTCTAAGCGGGAAGTGGCATTTCTATCGTCTGATCTAACGGCAGAAGATAAACACGCCACGATAAGACCACGAGACATATTGCTGGCACTCGCCAACTTCGCTAGAGCGACAAGTCAAATAATCTGATGGTGTGTGTAACGAAGGTCTTACAGTACGCACACCACACTTACATACTTCGTTAACGTCAATTCAATTTTGATTTCAGACGAGCCAGCTGAACTGTGACATACCGCACGTGGAGGTCTACATCGAAATTTTGTTTCGTTCCGACGGCACTGTCGCCTTTGCTTCTCGACATAGCGGAAATATCAGTAAATAGTTTGACCAAATTTGACATTGATACCTATAACACGTCCCGAGAAAATAATTCTCTAATAATATGCTTTTTCGGGCCAAAGATAGCAAACCTCCCCTTAAGTCAAGGAGCATATCTGGAACGATTTCTGGACTTGAAACCCATCATAGCTGAATTTATGAAGGAATTAATGAATGCAGGGACAAAATGGGTTACCGAGATTGCATTTGATGTGTACTTGACTTCACTTTGCCTCCAATAAGACACTGCAAGGTGAGATACAACTTACTTCTGTTTTGATGGCTAAGAAAATCGCATTGTACAGTGGAACAATTCTGATATAAGAACGCAGTGTAGTTCCGTAAGCTTGCTGTCATTAGGGAAAATGAAAGGTTTGAGGAATTCATTGTGGCCTTGAAAGAATTACACGGATACTTTTCAACTTTTTCGGGGATAGTGCTGGTCTCGCAAATATTTAAGAACTGTTTTCAAGACCGTCCGCCATTTTTGTTGAAAATGTCCCTGTTGCAAGTGCAGATGTAGCTCATTGATATGCAGTGTAATTCCCCCAAATTATTTTGCATTAAAACTTTTCGGGACATCTAAATTGTTTTCCTCAGGTAGAATTTCCACATCCTGATAATGAGGTGTCAAAAGTGGTACTATTTTTCAATCAACAGATGTGGGTGTTTTTCGATTATGAAACTAAATTAGTCACAATTATATGGTAACCTGAGTGTGAAATTCTGTGAAATTGTCCGCACCTCTCCATACGCCGATAGTCTCTACCAGACAAGAATTATATTAGGCTTCAGATCGCCAAAAATAATTAAACAATACTTTTTTGATTTTGGTGATATATGTTCTTGAGAAATTTGAAATATAAAACGAGGTCGGATGTAATTCAGCTACATTGCCATTAAAATGAGGTGTATTCGCAGATTCCGCCTCTTTCCCCTCCTCACTCTGAGTCAGCGTGCGGTGGTCGCGAGGGGTGGGGGGGTGGGGGGGGGGGAAATATGCAACCAGGTTGAGTGTTACGGCATCCTTGGCATGGCCGAATTGTTGGCTGCCCCCGCTTTTAAATCAAATGATGGGGGCATAGACAGTGAAGCCAATCTCCATTGACAAACTGTTTCGAGGGTTGTTTAGAGATGTTCTGAGTATTTTCATTTACGGGACCCATAGTATACGGTGCTTGTTAACTCAGAAGGGCCGGCCGGAGTGGCAGAGCGGTTCTAGGCGCTACGGTCTGGAAACGGGCAACCGCTACGGTCGCAGGGTCGAATCCTGCCTCGGGCATGGATGTGTGTGATGTTCTTAGGTTAGTTAGGTTTAAGTAGTTCTAAGTCTTAGGGGACTGATGACCTCAGAAGTTGGTCCCATAGTGCTCAGAGCCAACTCACAAGGCTGATTACAACACTAAGTCTCATAACAATTGAAACATGGCTCACTGCTTTTATTGGCCCAATTAATTGCAGTCTTTTTGCCGTACACGAGAATGTGTTAACGAATTATCAAACTACCGATGTGCACAGAAGTAAGCAAACGAGGAGTTTATCCTTAGCAGTTGTTCTTGCATCTTCCTGAGCCTGTAGCCTAAAATCAGCATTTGAAGCAGCGATGCCTATTGTTCTTCTATTTTATTGTGAACAGGCATTTAAAAGTGGTTATTAACAGCTTTTAGCAACGAACTTGCCGCAATGGATACACCGGTTCCCATCAGATCACCGAAGTTAAGTGCTGTCGGGCATGGCCAGCACTTGGATGGGTGACCATCCGTGCCGCCATGCGCTGTTGCCATTTTTAGGGGTGAACTCAACCTCATGATGCCAATTGAGGAGGTACTCGATCGAATAGTAGCGGCTCCGGTCACAGAAAACCATCAAACGACTGGGAGAGCGGTGTGCTGACCACACGCCCCCCCCTATCCGCATCCTCATCTGAGCATGATACGGCGGTCGGATGGTCCCGGTGGGCCACATGTGGCCTGATGACGGATTGCTTTAGCTTTATTAACATCTTTTAGGAATGTTTCTAAACGGTTCTGATCGTTTCAAAGTTCATGTAGTTGGGATATAGTTATGGTTGAGAGACCAAGGAACTCTTCTGTACACAAAGATAATTGACAGAGACCGCTACAATTCACCTGACTGTGATGTAGCTGTGTGCCCCGTTTGGAAACTACTTGGTATGTTCTCGTATGTGCAGCATTTACTGTTTTTTTTATCGTAGTCTGTATTTTACTTGGTAGGTTAAAGTATGCTTGGAATATAATGTGATCTTTGTTGCAGCCTGTAACAAATAGTCGCTTTGCTGTTGTCGTAGTTATGTTTTACAGAGCAACGGCGCGAATGGGGTAAACGGAGAATGTCGCTTGTTGGAATGCAAAGCATCCGCCGCAGCACTGTGTGTTTGCGTAGCGCTGCGGCAGGCGCCGCGCGAACGCTGGGAAGCCGTGCAGAATGTACGGCCCCGGGGAGCACGCGGACAAAAGAGTGGCGCAGCACGCTAATTGAACTGCGCTTCGGAACACCGCGTCAGCGCCCTCCACCGCACGGTACATCTGTCACTGTTCGGAGAGATTAAAATGAGTTGGGAGCTGATTAAACCTGCAGTTTTACGCGCTGCCATTAACTCACGGCGAACTGGGGTCGTCCCGGATTCGCAGACAGTGGAGGAAAATACTGGCCGATGAAGTCCGTAAAGCGTTGTGAAACAAGTGCACGCCACACCCGTTGGACTGTTTATCGAACTGCCTGGCAAACGGGAAGAGGTCACATATGACGTACGTCAAACAAGTTGTCAGTGAGCGATTGTGTAGTTGCGAGTCGACAATCGAAGGGCATCAAATTTAAGGACATAAGCAATGTTCCGTATTTTCGCACCGTGACTAGGGCAAGCAGTCTTTCAATCTGCTCAAATTGAAATAACCACAAACCCCGCTACTGACGCGAATAAGCACATTTCTTTCGTGATGGGATAGTACAGAAGTTTCAATTGAAATGAAAGACGAAACTCGCTATAATTACCGCAGTACCAGGATAGAGGGGTTTAATTGTCATGCTAGGTGAAATTCCCTCAGGAACAAAAGAAATTTTGCATGCTTCTCTGAAAGAAATCAGTGCACTGATTACGAATTCCTTCACACTATATTTATTAGGTGTGGCCTACAACATATGAAAAATTGTGCCGGGGTTGCACTCAAGCCCAGATAGCCCAAATAAGGCCAACTGTCGCCTTAACAACATCCGCTAAAGGGCACGTTCTCCGGACCGATCCAAATCTGCATATGTCGCACTGTCTACATTGTTTTATCGTAGTTCACTAAATTCATCACCTAATGCTCGCGACACTACTTGGATTCCCGCAATAGGGAGAATGAGACAACGAGGAACCGAGATAAATGTAGCCATCGCAATGTGCCCGCTTACGCTTGTAATAGTCTCATGCATGCCTGAAAGAACAGACACTGTTGACGACGTACAACAGTACGAAATACCTGGGAATTATTCGCTGACTGCTAATTTCTTAACATTTGCTGTATTAGATATTTGTAGAGTTACACTCTACCGAAACCACCGCTTGAAATGACGTAGTGTATGGTAGGTTTACCAGTAGTATTGTTAGCATTCATAGGGAAGAAACATAAACAAACCTGTAAGGGAAAAAACTGGGAATCGACGATTATCTTTTTTTCTATATCTTTGGTTCTTTGTTTTGCAAGTAAGTAGAACTGCACATCATTCAGTGTTAATCAGGTGTGTATTTTGTACCCTTTCAGAGTATAAATAGGATTTCGTAAGTGATAAAGATTAGTTTATCGCATGAATCTGCTCTTTTATGTAACTAAAGCAATTACTTCTGACGCACATACAGCATACGTGCGCAAAGATTAACTATGTACGAGGGCTGTTCGGAAAGCAAGGTCCGATCGGGCGTGAAATGGAGACCACAGTGAAAATCCGATGAGCTTTGCACAGACATGGTGGGCAGTGACTCCTTTATTCCCGTCGATCGCGTCACGTCGCTCTTTCCGGTTCTGAGAGCACATAAAGGTGGCCAGCTAAACAGTGTCTCCAAGAAATTATGAGGGTCAATGAGAGATTTCGTCTGACGTCATGCAACCCACATAACAAAACTGCCATGCGGTTCCTTCTTCATGACAACTCTCGGTCGTAGTCAGCAGGGGCAATGGAGAAGCTGATGCAGCATTTTAGATGTGTATGTTCACCCACAGTGGAGCCCATAACTGTATGCCCCTGAATTTCATCTCTGATCACATGAACCACTGGCTTTCAAGACACTTTGGCATAGTCATAGAGCTGTATACAAGCTTAGAGAACTGGAGGAAAGCCGGCCGCGGTGGTCTAGCGGTTCTAGGCGCTCAGTCCGGAACCGCGCGACTGCTACGGTCGCAGGTTCGAATCCTGCCTCGGGCATGGATGTGTGTGATGCCCTTAGGTTAGTTAGGTTTAAGTAGTTCTAAGTTCTAGGGGCTGATGACCACAGATGTTAAGTCCCATAGTGCTCAGAGCTATTTGAACCATTTGAACTGGAGGAAAGCACAGACGGCTGCCTTCTATGACGAGGGTACATATCCTTTATTTTTTTAATATTATGGGACTTAACTACTATGGTCATCAGTCCCTAACCTTACACAGTACTTAACCTAAATTATCCTAAGGACAAACACACACATCCATGCCGGAGGGAGGACTCGAACCTCCGCCGGGACCAGCCGCACAGTCCATGACTGCAGCGCCTTTGACCGCTCGGCTAACCGTGCGTGGCACGAGGGTACTGGAAAGTGGTACAACCCTAGGATAAATGTTCAAGTTAGAGCGACGGCTATGTAGAGAAGCAGCTGCCATGTGTAGCTAACTTTATTATATATATATACACAATAGAACGTTCATTATGATCAAAGGCAAGAGTTTCTTGTTGTTACTGATCAGCCGGCCACTGTCGCCGAGTAATTCTAGGCGCTTCAGTCCAAAACTGCGCTGCTGCAACGGTCGCAGGTTCGAATTCTGCCGCGGTGATGGATGTGTGTGATGTCCTTAGATTAGTTATGTTTAAGTAGTTCTAAGTCTAGGGGACTAATGACCTCAGATGTTAAGTCCCAAAGTGCTTGGAGCCATTTCAACCTTTTCATTTTTGTTACTGATCAGTGAGGAAGTTGTTTATGAATAACAGAAATATGCTTTGTATATATTCGACGAATTATTGAAGCGAAGACTGATGAATTTTTGTTTTGCATTTATTTTCATTTTAGCTTTCTGATGACGAAATAGCATTTTCTAGTGGTTTATGCTAAAACTGTATTGTTTTTGCTACAACATCCCTCTGTTTCACGTTACAAATCAACAATTTTCTAATAAAACCTGAATTAAACACTGGCTGTTTCAGTTTTGCTATAAAAATTATTTATCCTTAAGGGGAGTTGGAACGCGATATCCCGACAATGTTAAATTTAGTGACTTTTCTTCCCTGTGTTTGAGGAACCACTGTAGCCATTAACATTACACTTTTACAGGACAGTAAAATGTTTGTTCTAAGTCTACTGAACTACAATAATAGTATTTCAGCCACTTCTTTCGGAAACACAATTTTTTAATTACACAGTTAAAATTTTGTTCGTGAGACCAAGAAAATATTAGATACAGGCTCCCAGGTGGATGCAATTTTTCTTGACTTCCGGAAGGCGTTCGATACAGTTCCGCACTGTCGCCTGATAAACAAAGTAAGAACCTACGGAATATCAGACCAGCTGTGTGGCTGGATTGAAGAGTTTTTAGCAAACAGAACACAGCATGTTGTTCTCAATGGAGAGGCGTCTACAGACGTTAAAGTAACCTCTGGCGTGCCACAGGGGAGTGTTATGGGACCATTGCTTTTCACAATATATATAAATGGCCTAGTAGATAGTGTCGGAAGTTCCATGCGGCTTTTCGCGGATGATGCTGTAGTATAAAGAGAAGTCGCAGCATTAGAAAATTGTAGCGAAATGCAGGAAGATCTGCAGCGGATAGGCACTTGGTGCAGGGAGTGGCAACTGACTCTTAACATAGACAAATGCAATGTATTGCGAATACATAGAAAGAAGGATCGTTTATTGAATGAATATATGAAAGCGGAAGAAACACTGGTAGCAGTTACTTCTGTAAAATATCTGGGAGTATGCGTGTGGAACGATTTGAAGTGGAATGATCATATAAAATTAATTGTTGGTAAGGCGGGTGCCAGGTTGAGATTCATTGGCAAATGGCTCTGAGCACTATGGGACTCAACTGCTGAGGTCATTAGTCCCCTAGAACTTAGAACTAGTTAAACCTAACTAACCTAAGGACATCACAAACATTCATGCCCGAGGCAGGATTCGAACCTGCGACCGTAGCGGTCTTGCGGTCCCAGACTGCAGCGCCTTTAACCGCACGGCCACTTCGGCCGGCGAGATTCATTGGGAGAGTCCTTAGAAAATGTAGTCCATCAACAAAGGAGGTGGCTTACAAAACACTCTTTCGACCTATACTTGAGTATTGCTCATCAGTGTGGGATCCGTACCAGATCGGGTTGACGGAGGAGATAGAGAAGATCCAAAGAAGAGCGGTGCGTTTCGTCGCAGGGTTATTTGGTGACCGTGATAGCGTTACGGAGATGTTTAACAGACTCAAGTGGCAGACTCTGCAAGAGAGGCGCTCTGCATCGCGGTGTAGCTTGCTCGCCAGGTTTCGAGAGGGTGCGTTTCTGGATGAGGTATCGAATATATTGCTTCCCCCTACTTATACCTCCCGAGGAGATCACGAATGTAAAATTAGAGAGATTAGAGCGCGCACGGAGGCTTTCAGACAGTCGTTCTTCCCGCGAACCACACGCGACTGGCACAGAAAAGGGAGGTAATGACAGTGGCACGTAAGGTGCCCTCCGCCACACACCGTTGGGTGGCTTGCGGAGTATGAATGTAGATGTAGTTGTAGATAACACTATGTTCTCCTTTTAGTTCAGTAGACTCAGTATATGTATGTTATTACTGCCTGAAAATATTAATACTGTACTCGAAGTGGTTTCTGAGATTTAGGGAAAAATGCAACAGGAAACGTAAATTTTCAGGAACGGCTTGTAAAGTTTCAAAAGACTGTAACTCACTTAATATATATTTACTTTTAGTCACTCAGAAGCGCCCTGCACTATATGTCATTGTCTTGATTTTTTCGAAATTTTTTTCTTCTTTTCTTCTTTCTGGACTCCTTAGCGGCGAAATGTGTTGCATACTCTGCTTTATAAATGCAAACCTAGCCCATCCGTTCAAGTTCTATGATCCAGTTTGCTCTAGGATTAATTCCCATATACTGCAGCACTTTCACCTTACCAGTGTAGCCATCATTAAAATCAATAACACCACTGATAGTTTCAGTTTTGCTATAAAATTTGTTTATTCTTAAGTAACAGATAAGAGAGTAACTATATAGCACATAGATGTTCCGTGAATTACACAGCCCTTTATTCGTTCTCACTCAGCCTGTAGACAGCGGACAGCAATCCCACAAACACGTCACAACGTTCATGACCTGATGTTTCCTGCACGGTTGCATAGTAACACTAAGTGGACTACATCTGTCAGTACAGGCTCACCGTTCTGCGTCCATGTGTCCTCACTTCAACACCTGATCTTCTTCCCAGGGGAAACTAAGCATTAATGGCTTGCTCTTGCCACATGTACTTCGAAATAATAACCAACCTATAAACATACGACGTACATCCTGATATAATGTTGTTTAGTACACCATACTCTTTCACCAATAGAAATATACCCGTTACACAATGTATACTGTTAAGAGCAAAACCTCTATTAGTTCTTGCTCGATTTACTTCAAACTTTTACACGATTCTCTAATAAACATTCGAACATCCATAGGCTACAAGTCTTTATAGTATGTGTATTACATAATAGGGAACATTGCTACGAAGAATCTCGAAAAGTTCTTAAGCGATTTGCTTCCAAGTTTTACACATTGCTCCACTATCCATTCAGACAGACAAGACAGACATAGGCTTATTAAATATCTACTATATACTACACTAAATTTTCTACAAAAGCGCACGGATCTCTCTCTCTCTCTCTCTCTTTTTGAGCTAATAGTTTGCGTGTAGCGAATAGGAGAATATGAAAATCTTGAACGGTGCACTTGAAGATGTTGCTGGTTGCATGAGATGGAGTGGTAGGATGTGTGTGTGTGTGTGTGTGTGTGTGTGTGTGTGTGTGTGTGTGTAGTGAGAAACATTCAGAAGGACGTAGGCAATATGTCTTTTAAACAGTAGTAGGTTATCTCTGAGAAACAGCTGCAATAAAGAAAATGTTGTGCTGTGCTATGAAACTGTATTAACTACGATAGCAGGACGTTAGGAAAATCGTTTCTCTCATAAATATTCTTTACTCACACATAAAATTTTAAAGAAAAAGTATATAGACAGTGGCCTGTTTTGTTTTATTCATCTCAGTTGGTTCTAACAGAAACCAGGGATAGCGTATTGCCGGCCGAAGTGGCCGTGCGGTTAAAGGCGCTGCAGTCTGGAACCGCAAGACCGCTACGGTCGCAGGTTCGAATCCTGCCTCGGGCATGGATGTTTGTGATGTCCTTAGGTTAGTTAGGTTTAACTAGTTCTAAGTTCTAGGGGACTAATGACCTCAGCAATTGAGTCCCATAGTGCTCCGAGCCATTTGATAGTGTATTTATGGGTTATCGGCTTACCTTTAGAATACTGCTGCGGAATGTAATCGTCTAAAAGTTCGTAATCCTATGCATTCGCATATTAAAACCTTGCGAAATACTGGAGCTGAGGCTACTAGATCCAACTACTGGAGAGGCCTCTTTCATACACTGTATAGCTTTGGTCCCAACCAATTTACCCACTCATTTTAAGCGACTTCAGTTTCCAGTCAAGGTATTGTTTACAGTGACGGTAATGAAGTTTCAAGGTCAGGGGAAGAGGAATGGCGAGAGAGACAGGGGGAAGAGGAGTTGGAGAAGTTAAGAGGCAGGAAGAGATGGACAGAGTGAGATGGACAGAGGGTAGTTAACGTAGAGAGGGGTGAGGAGGAGGAGGACATGTACAGGTAAAGGGGTGACAACGAGGTAAATAGAAAGATGACGGAAGAGAAGGTTAGGACGTATATCCCCTTTTTTACTGATTTAGCAATCGAGTGGCACCGCCGGGATAGCTAGTTCCTAATAAATAGAACTTAGTAATAATAATTGGCATCGTATAGCTAAGCAAATCACTGACGAGAATTTACGAGGACGCACGTAGTTCACTTTAAAGTTAAAACGGTATCAATCTTGGTGCTGTGCAGCAGTGGCCTCCAGAACTCTCCGACGTCAGAACGAAATTTAGTCGAGTTGGGAAGACAAGTATCGAAAGCATTTAGACGGATAAGTATGAAATTGATGTGGTAGTAAAGCCAGGCGAAGTATATTATACTCCATTTTGTGTATCTTGTAGTTGTTCGACAACACTAAATTGCTTTTAGCACTAGAGGCAATGCCGAATAAAAATATGGTATGTAAAAAAGTATGGTAAAACACCCGCTTATTCAATGCAAGTCATTCCCACACACAGTTCCAAATTCGTAACAGGTCTCGGAATCGATAGGCAGTGGCCGCATGGTAGGCGACAAGGTATGGCATAACGCTGAAGGTTCAGTGGCAGGTAGCGACGCGTATGTGAAATTATACTGTGCCACGCTTCCAAGCATCGGTCGTTGACGAACAAGTAGATCAGTGACAATGAATGACTGTATATTCAGATATTATAGAAGCAAGTGTAAAGTATTTAGGTCAGGGTTCCCCAAACTATGTTCCGTATAAATGCATCACAAAAAAATCACTAATGTGGCGATTTTTTCGTCTGTTTGACGATACTAATAATATTTACAAAATCTGTTATGATTTCCGTGTTACTAGTTAAATTTGAAGTAATTGCTGAATCAAACAATTTTTTCTAATTTTTAAACTTTTATTAACCTTCAGAATAAGCGAGTTTTTCCATAAAAGTACCAGGGATCTTAGATTGTTCTGTGAGAGGAAAAGTTTGAGAACCCTTGATATAGCTACTGAGAACTATAGATACGCCACCTGATACACCAGGACACAATAGTTTCGCTTGTGTTACTGACCACTTACTGCTTCTGTCAATTTCGTACTAATTTTCTTCGATTTTTGGGTCAACCAGGGACAAAAGACATTAAAACTCTTCTGTAGTCTTTCGGATGAAACTCCTGATGGTATCGTCAATGGTTTCACTGCCAACTACCTCGTAAGCTAATTCCCTATTGCCTACGGAATAACTCATTGTTTCACCTTCGGCGACGTCGTCTCCATCTTACTTCCAGAACACATCTTAATCATTATGAGAACGAACGGAGATACACTAGCCGCAGGTACAAAAGAACACCCCGACATGGCTGTCTCGTTCAGACTGACGGTCCAGGCTTTTCTTGAGTGATTCGGGCAATTTTATAGTCTGTGTTGTTGAATGGGCGGGACAGCTATCTCGAGGAAAAGCGTCATACCACTGTTTCGCGAGACCTAATTCGCAAAGTGTAAACACACCAAGGGAATTGATAAGAAACTAAGTCACCTCTTTCAGTCAACACACTTGTCACTTTCGGGCAGTGTAGGTGGTGGCGTGGGCTACAGTCTTGTCTCAGCCCCTTCCCAACCATTGCTTCCTTTTCATGTCCTTCGCCTATTATAATTATGATGTAGTTTCAGCGGAAGTTGCGAAGAACTGCCCACTCGCTATATTTTCTCTCTGATACCTTCAGCATTTGAGGAGTGGTGTTCTCAAAAGTTTCCTTTAAATCTACTCTTTGTTTAAACGGAAGTTGCTTTTCTTGAACCCGTCTTGTAAAATAAAATAAATCGTAGGGTCAGGCGTTATTGCCCTGCGTTTTCCTACACTTATTGGGAACCAAACTGAACTTTGTTGAAGGCAGCTTCCAGCAGTTTCTCCATTCTTCTGTACTCTGTGGTGATATTTTGCGCTTATAACTTATTAAAACTTTAGTTCAGTAATATTTTTCATCTGACAGCACATGCATTTCTTGTATTTATTATGCTTCAAGTTTGAAATTATTTCGCCTGTCTTGTATTTCTTGCACGGCAGTGACCTCCTCCATGCACATCAATAATTCTTAGAGAATGCCATCTACTCCAGGCTCTTGTGTTAGTCATTAACCATTACGAAATAGGATAAATATTATCCTTTTGCTGATGTCTTTCTCCCTCACCGGCGGAGGGTCATTGTGGTTATTTATGGATTTGACACTGTTAGTTTAATATGTGGCTGGAAGCCTTTCGCCTCCCTGTGACTCCTACAGTGAATAGTACGAAATTGTGCGAGTTTTCTAAAAGATTGCAGATCGCGTAAATGAGGCGAGACTTGGGTACCAGCTAGGTATTCACCAAATCGGATTTGGAAAACCGCATGAAAACCACAGCTAGAGTAGCCAGAAAACCAGTCCTCGTTGTTCATCAGCTGGACGGATACCTTGTTGGGTCGGCGGACCTGCCCGTCTAGGAAGCGGCGCAGTGGTGCGTATAACTATCTGAGTGGTTACAAAATACGGGTAGCGTGATAATGAAATAGAGTAAGATTGTATGTGGCCGGCCGGGGTGGCCGAGCGGTTCTAGGCGCTTCAGTCTGGAACCGCGCGACCACTACGGTCGCAGGTTCGAATCCTGCCTCGGGCATGGGCGTGTGTGATGTCCTTAGGTTAGTTAGGTTTAAGTGGTTCTAAGTTCTAGGGGACTGATGAACTCAGAAGTTAAACCCCATAGTGCTCAGAGCCATTTGAACCATTTGATTGTAGGTGTCCTTCTGTCTCAGGGACGCTTAGCTGTTTGGTTGGTCGTGAGATCAATGGGGCCCAAGAGAAATACGGACCGCGCAACGAACTCGTTACGTTACATTAGTCGCGTTGCCCACCATACTTCGCGAACTCTCGGCTCCGTGGAAGGCCCATGGGAAATCAATATGTCCATGGAAAGCTGTCCACTAAAGGTGTTAACTTTGCTATCGAGAGCTTACAAGCATTTATTTATTTATTTATTTATTTAACCTGATCAGATTAGGGCCATTAGGCCCTCTCTCACATCGGACCAGTGTTCCACACATGCAGCATTTCACACATCAGAGTTACATCAAGGCAATAGTTTAGATGAGAAAATTGGATTACTCTAGTGACAATATGAATAAAGAGTAGTGACTAAGACCTAATAAAGTAAATGCGGCAGTATTTTTACAGCAGATGCTATACATACAGATTATGATAAAAGCAATAATAATAACAGTAAAAAAATCAAATAATAATGATAAACATGACTAAGAATGATAATGATAAACATGAGAAAAATTGGCAATAGTAATGAAGATTTGTGCAGATGTACATTCATATCTTGGTGTGTAAAGTAGATGTTTCCTAGCATAGCGAGTTTTGGGGAAGGGAGATTTAAGGAGGGGGAAAGAGGTAAGTAATGAGGCGAAGTGCATTCATGTACAGAGGAAGGCATTACTGTTGCTTAAGTAGATACGTCATAAACTGTTTTTTGAAGCCGGACATGTTTTTAAGTTCTCAAACATAACAAGGGAGGCTATTCCAGAGTCGGGTTCCCGCTACTGTAAAGGACTTGAAGAAGGTGACTGAGCGATGTAGTGTAACAGAGAGGATTTTATTATAATGGGAACATGTGTTTCTGTCATGTTGTTCCGACATGAGCGTTAGGGACGAGGAGAGATATGAGGGACAGTGTACATTTATAAGGCAGTAGATTAGACAGAGTGAATGGAAATCTCTGCGTTTGTCTGCACGCAGCCAGGACAATTTTGCATATGCTAGTGAAATGTGATCAAAAAGTCGAAGGTCACAGATATATCGGACGCAGGCATTCATGACCAGTTCTAGACGTCGCGAATTTTCCTGAGAGAGGCCTTGTAGGATAATATCGCTGTAGTCAATGATTGGGAGTATAAGCGTTTGTACTAATTTCTTGTGCAGATCTAAAGGGAAGAGTTTCTTATATTTTTGTAGGACATGAAGGGATGCTGATGCTTTTTTTGCACACGGCAGTTACGTGCTCTGTCCAATTTAGATTTTAATCTATTATTACTCTCTAACTCTTTGCTGATGGTGAGAAGTTAATATTAGTTCCATTTAGGATGAGAGATGGTACGGATTCCCGATATTTTGGGCTAATGAGTTTAGAGAGACCAACAAGTACCGCATGGGTTTTAGATGGGTTTAGTTTTAGACCTATGTCCTGTGCCCATTTTGACAGTGCATCGAGGTCAGTATTGAAATTTTCAACAGCTTTCTTGAGATTGCTTGGTTTCGCACTTAGATACAACTGAAGATCATCTGCATACACATGATATTTGCAATAGGTCAGAACCGATGACACATCATTGACTTACTGAAAGAAGAGTATAGGACCTAATACTGAGCCTTGGGGAACGCCTGACACTACCTGCCGGCATTGTGATTTTATATTCCCAGACAGGACGCGTTGCTGACGAGACGTCATGTATGAGCGAAGCCTTTGCACTGCACTTGGTGAGAAATTTAGACCGCTAAGTGCGCAGTTAAGATTTAGTAAACTTTCTCTGCCGGAGATGGCTGCTGGCAGCCATGTCGCGCTCTGTGACGTACGCGACGCGGCGGCCTGACTTCCACGTGGGCCTCCGCGAGCAGCGACTGGTGCGAGCGGACAGGGAATCTGGTGCTGCAGGCCCACCCGGCTGTGCTCGGCCAGTGCGGACAGGCCGCGGCACTAGAAACCGCATCTGCACTCTGCTTGATTACAGCGGAAATGCGAAGGTCTGCTCCTGCTCGATGTTCGATATCTTCCACGCCAACGTCGCCCAGTGATAAGTACACAGCCTCCCTCGGCAGAAATTCACGACCGTATTGATTCATTACAAGTACGAAACTACAAGCAGCGGCGTATGGATCCGACTGCCTACGCAATTTTTCGAATTATGCGTGAATCATGGGAGATGGAAACCGGCTAAGGCCAATCATGTGAGGGATCAACTCACCAAAGCGTTCGCCATCACCTTATGAGAACACAATGGTCGTATCGGAACGCTGCAGATGGCAGTGAGGTGGTGTGTGCTTCTCAGTATGGAATCTATGAAGTGAAGATGGTTCGACGTGCACATGTGATAGAACGGCAGATAGGAGCCTTCGTGTTAGGAAGTGTTCATGACCACACGGTGAACAATGCAGCGCAATTTGTTGGTGTATCAACGCTGATTGTACAGTGTGTACAATGAATAATGTACCACTCGCAGCCACGTAACAAGGTGTAATGTCGGTGGTCGTACAATTATCCTAAACGACAAGGTCCGGAGACGAGTGTCCTGCCTTGTCAGTGGCAATCATCTTCAAACCCGAAAAGAATTGCTACTTGCAATGAACACAGGGACATCTCATCCAGTTTCCGATCGAACATAGTGGTAGAACACAGTGGACATTTAGGTTCGGGTACATCACAAAGGAGCCAGATGAAGCTGCACTTCAATAGGCCAAACAACACAGGAACTGTACTTATGGACTATGGCTGACTGAATCGCCGAGACGCTTTGTTGCTTTTCAGATGATGCAAAGCGTCGTGTTCACCGACGACCCAATGCAACGTTTAACCCTGTGTGAAGGCTGTAGTTTAAGACGGAAGTGATTCTGTGATGATCTGTGGTTTATTTCTTACAACGGCTTCAACCCTGGCTTTCAAGTTTTTGAGCCGGCCAGAGTGGCCGAGCAGTTCTAGGCGCTACAGTCGGGAACCGCGCTATCGCTACGGTCGCAGGTTCGAATCCTGCCTCGGGCATGGATGTGTGTGATGTCCTTAGGTTAGTTCTAAGTTCTAGGGGACTATGACCTCAGACGTTAAGTCCCATAGTGCTCAGAGCCATTTGAACCATATTTCAAGCTTTTGTGTTCATGGATCAGCATGTCAATTGTAGCTTTATCTAGCAATAAATATTGTCTTTTCTTCTACAACTCTATGATGACTATGCTGTGGGCGCTTTCATATACCTTTATGATAATATGAGGGTTCACAGGCCTGCAAGCATACGTTACTGATTTGAAATCCACGCGGGTACCTTACGGCACCTCCACTGGTCGTCTAAATCACGCTTTATCCCATTGGATCGTTTGGAACAGCGGTTGAAACCTTGCCGTGAACATCACCGCGATTTGGTAGCTGTTGGAGATGTAATCAACAATGAGTGGGTTCAGCTGGATATCGAAAGAAAATCCTTCACCCAATTGATACAGTTAGCATAGTTAGGTAGAATGTTACACGGTGTTAGCATGACTTTCCCTTAAAGTGCCTACTTTTTGTCCAATGTGTTTATTTTATGTTATTTTGTATCAACCAAAGGAGTACGGTGTTTTATAACGGTAACATGTATCTGTGAGAATTCTGTGGTGCACTGATATTGATGGAAAATTTATAATGAATTGTTTCAAACTGCACTCGAAGTTTTGTAAAGTTATTTTCAACCCCTGTAAATTTGAAAGCACAAAAATAAATAAAGAATGAAAACAGAGAAAACTATTCATTAATAATAAATCTTCACTTGCATTTATTTCTGAATAAGTATAGAAAACAGCGTTTGTATGCCCTTTTCATCGCCATATAACCATTTCCCTTACCTCCCTGAGTAATTTGTTTTTCGAAATTCTGTTGTTTATAGTCACAGATATTTCCATAGAAAACTGATAGAGATTAAAATGCTATTTTTGCTGCAGGAATGTCCTGGCTGACAACTTTCCGCAGCAGGGTTAACTGTAAACTCACAGTGAAGCAAGATTTTCATACACAAATGCTCAAGTTTTCTTATACCAAAAATTTATTTGCCAACGTCGCTATAGTTTGTACAGTGATGACTAATTTCAGAAAATTTGAATTTCCGTTTTCAAATCTGATAATGCATCAGATGTAAGCTACAGGTGAATATTCGACTTGAATTACATATTGAACTCGAATGTTCACTGTGTCTTACAAAAAATGGCGCTGAGCACTATGGGACTTAACTTCTGAGGTCATCAGTCCCATAGAACTTAGAACCACTTAAACCTATCTAACCTAAGGACAACACACACATCCAGACTGTAGCGCCTAGAACCGCTCGGCCACCCCGGCCGACTGTAGCTTACATTTTATGCGTTTTCAGATTAGTAAACGGCAATTCAACTTTTGCGAAACCAGTCATCACTGCACAAACAATTGCGACTTTTACAAATCAGGTATTTGTACAAGAAGACTTCACTTTTTACAATTATAGTTCACCTCCTACAAAACCTGTTTCGTAAGATAAATCGTGGGGTGTGGCGTATTACCCCTCGTGTTCCCACATTTATTGGAACCCAAAATTGAAAATGAACTTTGATAAAGTCAGTCTCTATTAGTTTCTCCATCCTTCTTTACTTCGTAACGTTATTTTGCACCTACAACTTACTAAGTCCGTAGTTCAATAATATTTTCATCTCGCTGTACACGCATTTCTTTTTCTTAATTCTATTGAGATAGTTCAGTCATTGCTCCCTAGCACTGAAATAATCGAAAGATTTTCCTATATGTTCAGACTGAAGTACAAACTCTCAGAGGATACGAAAGTTACGGGACACTCGGAACGACATATGACTCGTGCCTAATTAGAATCACAAAGCACGTATCAGTCCTCAAAGAAGGACAGTGTTAATCATGTGGACAGAAATGGTTGCTAAGAAAGTTTTCTGCTTATTTTCAGCTCTTTCAACCAAGTGCAGAACTTTATGTGTCTTAGGCAGGCAGCAGCTAACGAGCTATGCGATGTCGTTGATAAAGGTTTATCTCATCAAGCTACGGTTTCAGTACGCTCATGAAAGGACGAAATTCCTCAGTAGAATACGTAGCATCGTAAAGTACTACAGTATCTCGGTACAGTGACCCTACAACTTCTCTTCCTTGCATGCAAAGAAGAACCTGAGGGGTCGTAAACACAGATGGGGCCACGGAATGTTTCGTCAGCACTTGATGGCTGACACTTATCAAACGCTGTTTCAGTCAACTGTGGACCTTTACCCCCATTGGTGTCACGGCACAGATCTGTAACACACGTGGCTATACTTGACAGGGTTCGTAGATATCTATTCGTGATATATCATGATAATCCTTCACTCAAAATAATGTTATGTCCAATTACGAACACAATTAACAATGATGAATGATTTGTTCTTCGTCGATTTTGTTTAGTTACGTATTATCTTTTACGACAACTGTTGTAGTATCAGGTAATTCTCATAAATTTCTTTCTCGAATTAAGGGGTTTTCTTCATACCAATAGATTTCTCTTGACCACGAACGTCTTCTTTGTCTGTGTTGGTCTGCTTTTTACATCCGCCTTCTTTCATCTGTCATGCGGTATTTTGCTTCCAAGGTAACAGGAATCTTTAACTTTGTCTATTTCTGTGGTGGGGGGTGTAGGGTGGGTGGTGGGTGGTGGTGGGGGGTGGGGAATACAAGCGTTTAATATCCCGTCGAGAACCAGATCATTGGAGTATAAGCTCCGATTACGGAAGAATGGGAAAATAAATAAATAAATTGGTCCTGCCCTTTCAAAGAAACCATCCCGGCCTTTGAATGAAGCGAGTTTAAAGAAATACCGACATATGTTTAGTGAATTGATTTCTCTAAAAAAAATAAATGAAATAAATAAGAGAAAGATTTGGTGCGCCTCCATCTACGTCTATACCTATATGGATACTCAGCAAATCACTCTTCAGTGACTGGTAGAGGGTTCATCAAACCACGTTCACTTCAGTTCTCTGCTAATCCACTCTGGAATAACGCGCGGAAAAAACGAACATCTATATCTTTCCGTTGCGAGCTCTGATTTCCGTTATCTTATTAGGATCATCGTGCCTCCCTACGTATGTCAGCGTCAACAAAATATTTTCGCATTCGGAGTATGAAGTTGATGATTGAAAAGTGATGTCCGTCCTAAATCCTGTATGATATGCTTGACACTTTATCCCCTATTTCACGATAATACAAACCCTGCTGCCCTTCTTTAAACTTGCTCAATGTACTCCGCTAATCCTATCTAGTAAGGATCCCACACAAGGCAGTAATATTGCTAAAGAGGACGGACAAGTGTATTGTAGGCATTCACTTTAGTAGATCTGTTGCATCTTGTAACTGTTCTGCCAATAAAACGTAGTCTTTGTTTTAGCCTTCCCCACTAAATTTTCTGTGAGTTCTTTCAAACTGAAGATATTTGCAGTTGTAATTCCTTGCTGTTTGGTTCCATTTACGGCCCTTATATTTGATTGAGTTATCGTATAACCTAAGTTTAACGGATTCCTTTCATAACTCATGTGGATGACCTCAGTTTCTCAAAATTTTCGGTCAACTGTCAATATTCGCACCTTACAGATATCTTATCGCTGTTTTACTCGACACCTTAAGGTTAGTGACCTCTCTGACAGAAAATCACGAATCCATTCCCATAACTGAGACGATATTCCGTAAGAACGCAATTTTATTACAAGCCACTTGTGAAGTACGGTGTCGAAAACTTTCTGGATATCTAGAAATACGGAATGAATTTGAAATCCCTTGTCGATATCACTCAGCACTTCATGCTGATAAAGGGCTAGGTTTGTTTACAACTACTATGTGTCTAAATCCGTGTTGACCGTTTGTCAATTGAGAATCTCTTCGAGGTAATTCATAACGTTCGAACACAATATATGTTCCAGATTCTTTCTTTATATCGACGTTAATGATATTGGTCTGTAAATTAGTGGATTACTGGTACTGCCTTTCTTCACTGTTGGAGTGATCTGTCCAACTTTCCAGTCTCGGGGGTACGGTTCTTTCGTCGAATGAGTTGTTCTATTTCATTGTTAAGACTGGAGTTCATTGCATTGGCAGGCTGTGAAAGGAACCAAATTAGCATGCGGTTCGGACCGGAATACATGCTTTTAATAAGTGATTTAAGTTGCTTCACTGCCCCGACGATATTTACTTCAAAAGTGACACCTTTGAATGATGCTCGGAGTCATGTACAACAAATAAAAGAGTGTCGAAGTTTTGTTATCCTGTTTTATTTATTACTTCTAGACAAATAATTGCACAGAACATTTTATGGCATTTTTCTTCATTTTTTAATTTTTAAATTTAGTTCACACAGCATTAAGTGTGGTATATTTGAATATCGATCGGTATTCTGTTATTAAGAGTTCAAATGTTCAAATGAGTGTGAAACCTTATGGGACTTAACTGCGAAGGTCATCAGTCCCTAAGCTTACACACTACTTAACCTAAATTATTCTAAGGACAAACACACACAGCCATGCCCGAGGGAGGACTCGAACCTCCGCCGGGACCAGCCGCACAGTCCGTGAGTGCAGCGCCCAAGACCGCTCGGCTAATCCCTCGCGGCTGTTATTAAGAGTATATAGGTCTAGAGAAAGCAGATAAATTTAAATGTATGTTCTAATTAGATTTTTTTCCAGCATTTGAGGGAGAGTTACACAACCTGTACGGCAATCTACCTTTTCTACGCAAAAATACGTGGGCCTTGAAGAGCTGAACCTTCTCACTCCTTATTTAAACAGCTAGCCGCAGCCGTTGGTGAAATATTTCAATTTTACCTCAAGTCACTAATTATTTTTTCTTGAGTGCCCTGATTTCTTCCAAGCACTTAACTACATTTTTTGGGAAAACAATGTGATACTTCAACTGCCCATTTCCCACTCTTCGTTTGCGGAATGAAAATTCGGACAAAAATTCGTAGTGTAATTGCTAGGGAATCCTGTTTTTATTGCGCTCAAACATTTGGTAGAAATGCAAGGTGACGCACGAAAAACAGACCTTGAGTACAGACTGCTCGCCAGTTGCGAACGATTTGTTTCCCGCCATGAACAAATAAAAAAACAGATAGACAAACATGTAATAATCAGAGAATAAGAAATAAGAAATAAGCTAATGCCAAGGTCAATATTTGCTGAATTGTTATTATCTTTTACATTATATTAGGTAATGCATATGTCCTCCTTGTGCGTCAATGTACTTTTGGTCGAGCTCTGGAATAATGACATACAATTCGTGCAACTCAGCTGCATCAGTTCTCAAAGTTTCATTACGAATATTACCTTTCGAGTCTTATA
The DNA here is from genome assembly GCF_021461395.2 of Schistocerca americana. Lineage (NCBI taxonomy): Eukaryota > Metazoa > Arthropoda > Insecta > Orthoptera > Acrididae > Schistocerca > Schistocerca americana. Next base: position 855,170,578 of record NC_060120.1, read on the forward strand.
ATATTATTTCTTTATTTGTGTACACTTTTCCATTCAGACTGCACCACAGATAAAAGGCACACGTTTTTAGGTCCGGCGAACGCGGCAGCCATTGTCCTTTCTCCTGTGAATTTTTCAGGAATTCGTGAGTTGACTCGTGTGAAGTGTGACAGGTCGCCCCATTTGGCTGAAAGACACCATGAAAACGTTCATAGGCACTGAAATGTGCATAGAATTCCTGAAAGGTTCGCATATTTACCGTTCTTTCAAAATATACGGGACACACAATCCGAGTTGCTGACACCGCACACCACACTGCGATTTTTACGCCACATAAGGATTCTTTGAGACCAGCATCTGGTGTTCCGGGAGTTCACATGTCAGACGGAACAAGGCTTCATCATCACACATGAAATACAGCAGCGGATCATTCCAATTGTTTGACGTTGCTACGTACTGTAATTCAGGTTTTGCCTTACTACCTCCTTCAGTTCTTGAACACACATTATTTTGCAGGCCTTCATACGTATATAGTGTAAAACACGTTGATAAGACCTACGCGAAGTGATCACTTGTTGTGACAATTTAAGTGTCGACTTCTTTGGATTCTGGATCATCTGTGCTCTAATATCCGCCAATCACATTTGGTGTACTAATAGATGATTATTTTTTTTTGCGTTTGAAATTGACCCTGTAGTGTTTCACTTTGTCACCTAATCCTGTACACTGTTCTTTGCTAGTATGAAAACACCTTTGGAAAAATGTCCCACGTTTCCTTAAATCAACCAGTAGACACGGACGCCTCCACTATCGCGATTCTCTCTTAAAAAGGATACACATGGCTGCGATTCCTACTTCAGACGTGTGAACCAAGTTGCAGTGATATTCGCACTGACAATACAAAACGTAATCGCAATAGATTACAATTGCCGGGCGTCAATGAACAGTTTATAATACATGAGTTGCCGCGCGGTCTAAGGCGCCTTCCCAACATTTGTGCGGCTCCGCCGTCGGAGGTTCGAGTCCTCCGTTGGCCATGGGTGTGTGTGTGTGTGTGTGTGTGTGTGTGTGTGTGTGTGTGTGTGTTGTCCTTAGCGTGAGTCAGTTTTAGTTAGGTAGTGTGTATGCCTAGGGACCGATGACCTCAGCAATTTGGTCCCATAGGGACTTACCACAAATTTCCAAATAATACTCGAGCACGGTTTTTCGTGCTCCTCCCTGTATAATACGAAAAGGATATGAATCTCGCCGAGATACGGAACTTTATTTAATTCTCCTGTTTCCTCTGAGAAAAGATAGCGAGTGCAGGGAAAGTGCGAAGAAGCCCGTGGATATCTATTGAGGGCATTTATTCGTTTGAATGGCGAATTGTCTGAATATTGTAAATCGTTGCTTGAAACAAAGGATTAACCCGACGTACGTGTCGCTTTGTGTGTGTGTGTGTGTGTGTGTGTGTGCGTGTGTGTGTGTGTGCGTGCGTGCGTGCGTGCGTGCGGTGACGGTCCGGTTTGCGGTATGTATCGCGAACGGCCGGGCATGCCGTTTGCAAATGGTCGCATTACAGCGGCGGCTCCAGCGATAGGACGCGGTTTACGTGAGCTGCCGCTGGGGTCTCACACAATGGGTGTACCGTTGCGGCGGACACAGCGCGAGAAAGCAGGGTGTCTCATGCAAAAAGAGATGCAGGCATACAAAAAGAGAGAGACAGAGAGAATGGTATGCTAAATAGAAGGCGTCGCGGCAGTTTTTACAATCGGCGCCGTGGTTGGTTGCTGCTCTGCTAGAAATAAAGCATGGTAATACCGCTTTATATCGCGGACCACCATTCGCGCCTTGCAATGCCTTTTTCCAAAGCAGGGGCCGAGAGTGAGAAAGAGACAGACAGAAAGGGAGAGAGAGAGAGAGAGAGAGAGAGAGAGAGAGAGAGACATCGTTGTGCAGTGAGGATGTTGGTTACGCGAAGGCGTTTTGGGGAGGCGAGGGAAAGACAGCGGAAGCTCAAATGCAATCAGCTGTGGTACTTTCGTCTGTCATGTGATGAAAAAATTTTCCCAGGAAATGCTACTTGCCGATAGCCGGAGAAGGGAAATAATCCCCAGGTTCCATGGAATATATGCGACAACCGTTTCACCATATCACGACACGCAGAAAATCCTGTGTTTAAAACGTGTTCAAATACTGTTTGATTCTAAAACTAAAAATAAAAGTCTTCCCAACTTCCCTGAGATTTCTCTTTTCTTGACGACGTTCCAGTTGATACGTCACATCTTCGTTATCACGTTAATGTTTAGTAGACTTATACCGTTTCCTTTTTATTTTCTGATCGAAATGATCCTTTATAGAGAAACGACAATTTATTTCTAATTGGGGTTAATAAAATATGTTGCTTGTCAAAAAGCCAGTGAAGACTTTTATAACTGTAACGTTCGTTTACACTTAGCGAAACCTCTAGATCTGAGGAGGATGGTGGAGCAATGCCGCTGAGGAAAAACGATAGGGGCTTCTTCGTTTCTATCTGCCTGCCATTTATTTCTTGCTATTTGTTAGCGTGTACTGACACGAAAATTCGATTCACCTGTAATTTTCTGGCGTAATAATTACTTACTTCACTACAATTAGTACAGATAATTATTTAAAAAGAACAACTCTCTTTTAAATCAACACATACTAATAGTACAGGGATGAAAGAGGTACCGTTAGAAAGATTTTTTAACTCGTTTCGTACATTGCATACCGAATTTACATTAAAACGTACTAACTGTGGAAAATTTTAACATAAAAGAGACTATAAATTTTCGTAGGTGAAAGGACATCACGGATGCCCAGCTTCATACCAATAGCCGGCCGGTGTGGGCGTGCGGTTATAGGCGCTTCAGTCTGGAACCGCGTGGCCGCTACGGTCGCAGGTTCGAATCCTGCCTCGGGCATGGATGTGTGTGTTGTCCTTAGGTTAGTTAGGTTTAAGTAGTTCTAAGTTCTAGGGGACTGAAGACCACAGATGTTAAGTCCCATAGTGCTCAGAGCCATTTTTTCATACCAATATTTTACGAAGTTAACTTATGAATAACGAATAAGAGACTCCGTGTTCTCTTTCCTTATTACTTATACCATTTTATTTGTTCAAGTACTTACCAATCGAGCCGGATAATTTGTGTACAGTATTGTCATAGTTAAGCGAGGCGATTGCGGTAGTCCATTATCACTGCCCGTCGTAGAAGTTGACTTTACTAAACCAATGTACTTTCCGAAATGATACACCCCCTGCCACCTTGAATTGTGGTTTACCTATTTCTACTACGGCCTAAAGCGCTTAATGTAACTGACTTTTGTTCAAAATTACAAGGACGGAAATGTACACTACTGGCCACCGTAAATGCAACACCAAGAAAGACAAGAGGTAGCACAACAAAATTTATTTTGTAGATAATATGTTGACCAAGTATGAAATGATTATGTTTACAGACGTCTGCGACATGTGGTTCCTGCCAGAATCAGTAGCCAGAGTAGCCGCCATTGTTGGAGATCACCGCTGCCACACGTCTCGGCATTGAGTCAAAGAGACGTTGGATGTGTTCCTGGGGTACAGCAGCCCAAGCAGCTTCCACACGTTGCCAGAGATCATCTGGTGTGGCAGCTGGGGATGTAATCTGGGTCACTCGTTGAGCAACCATGGACCACATGTTTTCTATCGGCGAATGATCCGGAGAGCGAGCCGGCCAGGGAAGCACTTCAATCTGGTTATTGACGAAGAACCTTTGGACAATGCGTGCCACGTGTGGTCGCGCTTTATCCTGTTGAAATATGGCTGTGGCCGAGCCCTGAAGGTAAGGAAGGACAACGGGCTCCAGCACCTCGGATATGTAGCGCCGGCTATTTAAAGTACCGGCAATGCATGCTAGAGGCGTGCGAGAGTAATATCCAATACCGCCCCATACCATAATACCCGGTGCAAGACCAGTGTGGCGGTGCATAATGCAGCTGTCCAGCATCCTCTCTCCACGGTGTCTCCACACTCGAATCCGACCATCGTGGTGCTGCAGACAGAAGCGTGCCTCGTCAGTAAAGACAACGTCATTCTATTCTGCCGTCCACATCCGTCTGTCATCACACCATTGGCGACGGAGACGTCTGTGGTTCTGCGTCAATGGTAGATGAAGCAATGGACGTCTTGCGGACAGACCACTCTGCTGTAAACGGCGTCGAATGGTACGCGCAGACACTGGATGATGCGTTACAGACGCAATGTGCTGTGCTATGGTTCGGGATGTCACTGAGCGACCCGTCACTGCCATGCGCACAATTTGCCTATCAGCACGTGCAGTGGTGCACCGAGGTGAATGCGATCGACCACGTCGGTCCGTCGTACCCTCCTGCATCCAACGGTCACATATCCTCATTACAGTTGTTTGGTTTCGTCCAACACTACTAGCGATTTCTCTGTGTGATAATCCACTATCTCGGTAAGCCACTATCCTTCCTCTGTTGAACTCGGATACTTGATCAAACGATGTTCGCTGTTGTCTATGAGGCATAACTGATCGTCTTGTGAAACAACCACAAGGTAAACACACGTGCCGAACGTACACTCGTCGAAATCGCCAAGCCTTAAATGGCGCTATGAGGTGGCACCACAGGCGCGCGTGATGTGCGTCTGCGCTGAAATTCTAATCACTTGCATATCTCATCGCTGCAAACCCATGGTGTAAATTTCACTTCATTCGGATGCTTCCTTCAGGGTGTTGCATTTACGGTGGCCAGCAGTGTATATGTAAGCATGTAACAGAAATTCGTGATTATTATTTCACGTCGTTCAGTTGATTTTTAAAGATGTTCCCTCTTCATTCACACAGCTACTGTTATTCCAACGATTACTCTTATCCCTAATACTATCATTACTAATACTATAAAAATGCGAAAGTTTCGCGTGAGTCCCATGGTACATACAATGCTTTTCGACGGCGAGATAGTAGAGGCTGGAGACGAAGTGTTCAAGAGTGAACGAACGAACACTATTCGTGTTCTATCGTTATTGGTTCTCTATGGAAAGCATGAAGCACCCTGTGATATTTTATCCGATCATTTCCCTTGCCGCACGTAACATTTTATCGTCAGAGTTGTGTGTGTTCGATCAGTTGCCGCCTTCAATCAGTGACATCTACCAGGGTACTCATTGGCCTGATACGACCCCGATTGTACGAAAACCAGTACGATTATAGATAGCGTTCTCGCTTCCCGCGCCCTGGTTCCCGGGTTCGATTCCCGGCGGGGTCAATGATTTTCTCTGCCTCGTGATGACTGGGTGTTGTGTGCTGTCCTTAGGTTTAAGTAGTTCTAAGTTCTAGAGGACTGATGACCATAGATGTTAAGGTCCATAGTGCTCAGAGCCATTTGAACCAACGATTATAGACCAATAAAGGTTAAAAATTCAGTGAAGGTTACAGACAGTCCAATACGTTGCACCGTAGTGTGCTCTTAAAAGAAATTATTGTTCGTCTTCGAAGGGACATAACTCCATGTCACAACAGTTAAACAAAATCGTCGTATTTTATGAACCGCTATCTAAGGTCACCCCTTTGAGAAACCTTCAGTTGTCAGCCTTATTGCGGAACAGAAGGTAAAGTCATAAATTGGAATACATTCTCAGAAATTCTGAAGTTAGTGGGGATAGAATACAGGCACCGAAAGGTTATCTGTAACTTGTACAGGAACCAAACTCCAGTTATAATGTGAAAGGCCATGAAAGAGGAGTAGTAGTGGGAAACAAAGGCATGTACGTTAGTAGACTACCGTCGCGTAATTCATCGTGTGCAATGAGGAAGGTTTAAAGGATATCCACGACGAATTTGGAAAAGAATTAAAGTTCAGAGAGAAGGTATAAAAGACTTATGATTTTCCAATGACATCGTAATTCTGTGACAGACAGCAAAAGACTTGGAAAAGTTCTTGAACAGCAGGATATGGTCTTGAAAAGAGGTTATAATACTCGTATGAATATCAACAAATGTAAAAGAACGGTAATAGAATACAGTAGAACTAAATCAATTTCACTCTGATAGAATTAGATTGGGAAACGAGGCATTAAAAGTGTTTGATGTGTTTTGCTACTTGGTCAGCAAAATAGCAGATGATGGCCGATGTAGAGGTGATACAAAATGTAGATTGGTCATAGCACGAAAAGCGTTTCTGAAACCAAGAATTCTTCTCCACCGGATGTAAATTTATGTATCTTTTCTGAAGCTATTTTCTCGTAGCGACGTTAGGTGTGGACGATAAACTGTTCGGGCACGAAGAGAATTGAAGCTTTTGAAATATGGTTCTACAGAAGAACGCTGAAGTTAGACGGTTAGATAGGATTACTAAAGAACTAGTACTAAGTCAGATTGGGAAAAACGAAATTTATGGTACAGCTTGACTGCAATAAGGAATATGTTGGTAGGACACATTCTGAGCCATCAACAAATCGCGAATCTAGTAATGGAGAGAAATGTCGGGGCGCAAAAGCTGTGAAGAGGTCGATTCCTGGATACAATAGGCAGTTTCATATGCAGTTAAGTTGTGGTAGTTATGCAGAGATGAAGAGATTTCCGCAGGGTGCACCAGTGATGGAAAGCTACATCAAACCAGTCTTCATACTGAGGAGCACAACAACAAATCAACAAAGCCACGTACAGAATAATTAGACACAGGAAAAATGTGTTGCATCACCTCGGTTCCGAGAGCTCCGGAAACTGTACAAAAAATGGGAGATCAAAATAAACATAACTTCCACCCTTTTTAATGTTCATGAAAACCACACATTGCATTTCATACCACCATAGACTGAGACCTTCAGATATGTTGGTCCAGACTGCTGTACACACCGGTACTTCTAATACCCACTAGCACGTCCCCTGGCATTGGTTTTATGCTTGTATTCGTCTTGGCATACTATCCACAAGTTCATCAAAGTACTCTTGGCCCAGATTGTCCCACTCCTCAACGGCGATAAGTCGTAGATCCCTCAGAGTGGTCGGTGGGTCATGTCGTCCGTAAACAGCCCTTTCGTCTTGTCACGGCTGCCGCCATCGGAGGTTCGAGTCCTCCCACGGGCATGGATGTGTGTGTCGTCTTTAGCGTGTTAGTCTCTGAGCACTATGGGGCTTAACTGCTGAGATCATCAGTCCGCTAGAACTTAGAACTACTTAAATTTAACGAACCTAAGGACATCACAAACATCCATGCCCGAGGCAGGATTCAAACCTGAGAATGCAGTGGTCGCGCGGTTCCAGACTGTAGCGCCTAGAACCGCTCAGCCACCCCGGCCGGCTCCATAGCGTGTTAGTTTAAGTTAGGTTAAATAGTGTGTAGGCTTAGAGACCGATGACCACCGCAGTTATGTCCCGTAAGTCCTTTCCACAAATTTACAAAACAGCCCTTTTCAATCTATCCCAGGCATGTTCGATAGGGTGCATGTCTGGAGAACATGCTGGCCACTGTAGTCGAGGGTTGTCGTTATCCTGAAGAAAGTCATTTACAAGATGTGCATGATGGTGAAGCGAATTGTCGTCCATGAAGACGAATGCGTAACCAATAAGCTACTGACATGGTTGCACTATCGATCGGAGGATGGCATTCACGTGTCGTAGAGCCGCTACGGCGCCTTCCATGATCACCAGCGGCGTACATCGGCCCCACATAATGCCACCCCGAAACAGCAGGGAGCATTCACCCGGCTGCACTTGGTGTACAGTGTGTGTAAGGCATGCAGCCTGACCGGGTTGCCTCCAAACACATCTCCGAAGATTGTCTGCTGAGAGGCATATGCGAAGAGAACGTGATGCCAATCTTGTGAAGTCCATTCAGCATGTTGTTGGACCCATCTGTACCGCGCTGCATGGTGTCATGGTTGCAAAGATGGACCTTGCCATGGACGTCGTAAGTTAGGTTGCGCATCATGCAGCCTAATGCTCACAGTTTGAGTTGTTATACGACGTCCTGTGGCGGCACGAAAAGCATTATTCAACATGTTGGCGTGCCTCTCAAAGCTTCTCCGAACCATAATCCGTAGGTAGCGATCATCCACTGCGGTAGAGCCATTGGGCGGCTTGAGCGAGGCATGTCTTCGACAATTCCTGTCTCTCTGTATCAATTCGCCGCTTTACCTCCGAGGATGTCTCCCGCAGTCGGAGACGAAACGTCAGGAGAGAGTTTTATACTTCGACCACGGCCCATCGGCCCGGAAGTTTTAAGTGAAGACAATACCGGCCGTGAAAGCTTACATTTTATGATGAACATCGCTCTGGTTCACTCCAAGATGCCCGGACTCTACCCTCGTTGAGACCCCTTCCTAGCGATCGAACCACGGTATTGATCGTCTAGGCATGGTTGAACTACAGACAAGACGAGCCGTGTATGTCCTTCCTGGTGGAATGACTGTAACTGATCGGCTGTCAGACCCCCTGTGTCTAATGGGCACTGCTCATGCATGGTCTTTCAGATATTTGGGCGAGTTTGGAGACAACTCTGAACAGTCAAAGGGACTGTTCCTGTGATACAACATCCACAGTCAATGTCTATCTTCAGGAGTCCTGGGAACTTGGGTGACGCAAAACTTTTTTTGTGTGTGTAATATCAGGACGCCTGTTTCTAACACCAATTTCTATCACTTCCGTTCATTATGCTGTATATATGTAGGAGTAAATAATATGTTTCATAACTAGTTTATAAATTTTTTCTCACCACAATACAACGAGTTTCTTGTACCACCTACTACTGCTGTTGTCGAACGTTTCTGTCGTATCGTCACGGTCACAAAACAAAACCATGACGACTGGTAATCTTCATTGAACCCTCTTCCCTTCGTCAAACTTGGTAACAATCCCAGACTATCGAAAAATTCTCAGTTATTGGAACGAAGAAGTTTGTGTAACCAGTATCCTTTGTGAATTGCGTTTCCTTAGGATTTTTTACATAACTCTGCCGTGGAGAGGCCAGATCTTGTTACCTATCTCTTCCATCGAAATTGGCGCATACTACTCTGGGGCCACTCGAGGGTAAGTCCCACCAAAGGATGCAGATAACTTTGCTTACGTTATAGTCGAAAACCCTGACGCGAAATGAAACATTGAAACTCATAATTTTTTCCTCCCTTTCTGGCCTGTGTCCTGAGTGTTTCCCAGAAGTGAAAGCATTACTGATCTTGGACCGTTGCACTTACATTCGTCTTTTTGAACTGGGGTGATGGCTGGGTTGTACGTGTCTGCGTTCAGATCACAGTCAACTGGGCGTGCGCGAGAGCTCGAATTGCCATGCTTGCATTATTTTCGACTGTTTGTTAAGAAGCCGTGTAATTTATACATTATTGTCTAAAATTATGTGAAATTTAATGTGGACAAAAAGAAAAAAATTATCACTGTAACTGCCGACAGGTTATGAACGAAGGTCTTGCCCCGAGAAAGACCATTGCAATATAGTCGAATAGTTGGTTCTTCAGTTTGTATTTATTTTATACAATGACACGGTACAGTACCGAGAAAAATTTTGAGAATTTTCAGTGGCACCGGCCGTTAGAAGCCAACGTAGCTATGTAGACTGAAGAACTAAAGAAACGGGTACATCTACTTAGTATTGTGTAGGAACCCCGCGAGCACGCAGAAGTGCCGCAACATTACGTGACGTAGACTCGGCTAATGTCTGAAGTAGTGCTGCAGGGAAGTGACATCATGAATTCCACAGTGCTGTCAATAAATCCGTAAGACTACCTGGGGTTAGAGATTTCTTCTGAACAGCATGTTGCAAGGTATCCCAGATTGCTCAATAATGTTCATATCTGGAGAGTTTGGTGGCTAGCGGAAGTGTTTAAACTCAGAAGAGTGCTCCTGGAGAGGCTCTGTAGCAATTCAGGACATTTGAAGTGTCGTAGTGTCCTGCTTTCATTGCCCAAATCCGTCGGAAAGGACAATGGGCACGAATGGATGCAGGTGATCAGACAGGATGCTTACGTACGTGTAATCTGTCAGAGTTGTATCTAGGCGTATCAGGGGTCCCACATCACTCCAACTGCACATGCCGCACACCATTACAGAGCCTCCACCAGCTTGAACAGTCCCCCACTGACATACAGGTTCCATGAACTCATGAGGTTGTCTCCATATACATGTCCATCCGCTCGATATAATTTGAAACGAGACTCGTTCGACCAGGCGTCATGTTTCCAGTCATCAATAGTTCAATGTCGGTGTTGACGGGCCGAGGCGAAGCGTAAAGATTTGTGTTGTGCAGTGATAAAGGGTACAAAAGTGGGGCTTCGGCTCCGAAAGCCCATATAGATGATGTTTCGCTGAGTGGATCGCACGCTGACAATTGTTGATGGCCCAGCATTGAAAGCTGCAGAAATTTGCGGACGGGTTCCACTTCTATCACGTTGAACGGGTCTCTTCAGACGTCGTTGGTCCTGTTCTTGCAGAATCATTTTCCGGCCGCAGCGATGTCGGAGATTTGATATTTTACCGGATACCTGATATTCATGGTACACTAGTGAAAGGGGACCCCGTGGTCTTTGATTCATAATCAAAACGTCTTCGGTCCCGGGTTCGATCCCCGCCGCTGCCTAAATTTTGATAAATAATCAGCATTGGCGGCCCAAGACTTCCGGCATAAGAAGTCAGCCTCATTCTGCCAACGGCCTTGTCAAAGAGGGTGGAGGAGCGGATAGAGGTTCAGGGCACTCTCTTGTCCTAGGGGTGGGAAATCGCCCCTAAAGGCGGAAGAATCAGCTATGATCAACGACATGAGGATGCAGAAGGCAATGGAAACCAGTGCATTAAAGACACGTAACGTGTATCCACAGGACATGTGGTCTGTAATTGAAGAAGTGTCATGATGATCTCTCCATTGGCAAAAGATTCCGGACCCTTTCGGATCTCCGGGAGGGGACTGCCAAGGGGGAGGTTACCATGAGAAAAAGATTGAATAACCTACGAAAGGATAACGTTCTACGAGTCGGGGCGTGTAATATCAGAAGCTTGAACGTGGTAGGGAAACTAGAAGATATGAAAAGGGAAATGCAAACACTCAATCTAGATATAGTAGGGGTCAGTGAAGTAAAGTGGACGGAAGACAAGGATTTCTGGTCAGATGAGTATCGGGTAATATCAACAGCAGCAGAAAATGGTATAACAGGTGTAGGATTCTTATGAATAGGAAGGTAGGGCAGAGGGTGTGTTACTGTGAACAGTTCAGTGACCGGGTTGTTCTAATCAGAATCGACAGCAGACCAACACCGACAACGATAGTTCAGGTATATATGCCGACGTCGCAAGCTGAAGATGAACAGATAGAGAAAGTGTATGAGGATATTGAAAGGGTAATGCAGTATGTAAAGGGGGACGAAAAATCTAATAGTTATGGGCGACTGGACTGCAGTTGTAGGGGAAGGAGTAGAAGAAAAGGTTACAGGATAATATGGGCTTGGGACAAGGAATGAAAGAGGAGAAAGACTAATTGAGTTCTGTAACAAGTTTCAGCTAGTAATAGCGAATACCCTGTTCAAGAATCACAAGAGGAGGAGGTATACTTGGAAAAGGCCGGGAGATACGGGAAGATTTCAATTAGATTACATCATGGTCAGACAGAGATTCCGAAATCAGATACTGGATTGTAAGGCGTACCCAGGAGCAGATATAGACTCAGATCACAATATAGTAGTGATGAAGAGTAGGCTGCAGTTCAAGACATTAGTCAGGAAGAATCAATACGCAAAGAAGTGGGATACGGAAATACTAAGGAATGACGAGATACGTTTGAAGTTCTCTAACGCTATAGATACAGCAATAAGGAATAGCGCAGTAGGCAGCACAGTTGGAGAGGAATGGACATCTCTAAAAAGGGCCATCACAGAAGTTGGGATGGAAAACATAGGTACAAAGAAGGTAGCTGCGAAGAAACCGTGGGTAACAGAAGAAATACTTCAGTTGATTAATGAATGGAGGAAGTACAAACATGTTCCGTGAAAATCAGGAATACAGAAATACAAGTCGCTGAGGAATGAAATAAATAGTAAGTGCAGGAAAGCTAAGACGAAATGGCTGCAGGAAAAATGTGAAGACATCGAAAAAGATATGATTGTCGGAAGGACAGACTCAGCATACAGGAAAGTCAAAACAACCTTTGGTGACATTAAAAGCAACGGTGGTAACATTAAGAGTGCATCGGGAATTCCACTGTTAAATGCAGAGGAGAGAGCTGATAGGTGGAAAGAACACACTGAAAGCCTCTATGAGGGTGAAGATTTGTCTGATATGATAGAAGAAGAAACGGGATTCGCTTTAGAAGAGATAGGGGGATCCAGATTTGGAATCGTAATTTAAAAGAGCTTTGGAGGACTTACGGTCAAATAAGGCAGAAGGGATAGATAACATTCCATCAGAATTTCTAAAATCATTGGGGGAAGTGGCAACAAAACGACTATTCATGTTGGTGTGTAGAATATATGAGTCTGGCGACATACCATCTGACTTTCGGAAAAGCATCATCCACACAATTCCGAAGAAGGTAAGAGCTGACAAGTGCGAGAATTATCGCTCAATCAGCTTAACAGCTCATGCATCGAAGCTGCTTACAAGAATAATATACAGAAGAATGGAAAAGAAAGTTGAGAATGCGCTAGGTGACGATCAGTTTGGCTTTACGAAAAGTAAAGGGACGAGAGAGGCTATTCTGACGTTACGGCTAATAATTGAAGCAAGGCTAAAGAAAAATCAAGACACTTTCATAGGATTTGTCGACCTGGAAAAAGCGTTCGACAATATAAAATGGTGCAAGCTGTTCGAGATTCTTAATAAAGTAGGGGTAAGCTACAGGGAGAGACGGGTCATATACAATATGTACAACAACCAAGAGGGAATAATAAGAGTGGACGATCAAGAACGAAGCGCTCGTATTAAGAAGGGTGTAAGACCAGGCTGTAGCCTTTCGCCCCTACTCTGCAATCTGTACATCGAGGAAGCAATGATGGAAATAAAAGAAACGTTCAGGAGTGGAATAAAAATACAAGGTGAAAGGATATCAATGATACGATTCGCTGATGACATTGTTATCCTGAGTGAAAGTGAAGAAGAATTAAATGATATGCTGAACGGAATGAACAGTCTAATGAGTACACAGTATGGTTTGAGAGTAAATCGGAGAAAGACGAAGGTAATGAGAAGTAGTAGAAATGAGAACAGCGAGAAACTTAACATCAGGATTGATGGTCACGAAGTCAATGAAGTTAAGGAATCCTGCTACCTCGGCAGTAAAATTATGAATGACGGACGGAGCAAGGAGGACATCAAAAGCAGACTCGCTATGGCAAAAAAGGCATTACTGGCCAAGACAAGTCTACTAATATCAAAAACCGGCCTTAATCTGAGGAAGAAATTTCTGAGGATGTACGTCTGGAGTACAGCATTGTATGGTAGTTAAACATGGACTGTGGGAAAACCGGAACAGAAGAGAATCGAAGCATTTGAGATGTGGTGCTATAGACGAATATTGAAAATTAGGTGGACTCATAAGGTAAGGAATGAGGAGGTTCTACGCAGAATCGGAGAGGAAAGGAAGGTGTGGAAACACTGGTAAGGAGAAGGGACAGGATGATAGGACATCTGCTAAGACATGAGGGAATGACTTCCATGGCACTAGTGGGAGCTGTAGAGGGCAAAAACTGTAGAGGAAGACAGAGATTGGAATACGTCAAACAAATAATTGAGGACGTAGGTTGCAAGTGCTACTCTGAGATGAAGAGGTTAGCACAGGAAAGGAATTCGTGGCGGGCCGCATCAAACCAGTCAGTAGACTGATGATAAAAAAAAAAAAAAATGTGAAATGGTCGTACGGGTAAATCCCCACTTCATTGCTACCTCGGAGATGTTGTGTCCCGCCGCTCGTGCGCCGGGTATAACATCACGTTCAAACTCACTGAAGTCTTGATAATCTGCCATAATAGCAGCAGTAACCGATCTAACAATAGCGCCAGACACTTGTTGTCTTGTATAGTCGGGTACTACTACGTATCTGCGGTAATTTCAAATTCTGTCACCTGGATGCTGACAGCGTAGATCAGTACTGTTATTTGATCTGTGAGTGGATCAGCGAAGACAGAAAACTGAAGTACGTAAAGAAGAAATGAACGACCATAGATGGTTGGATATTCCATACCCATACACGAGTTTCCGAATTCGCGATACGCTAAAGTGATACAAGTTGTGTTGATTGGTCTACCATCGCTACCATCCACTTCGAAGACTCACTGGTGCTGACAGGCCTGCACGGTTTCTATTCAATACCATAGTTGCCAACTTCCTTGGAAATTAAAAATCTGCTGACCATGTGAATGTTCTTCAGAAGTGTATTAGACAGTACAAACAGTTCGTCCGGAACATGCCCCTCAAAATTCATCTCCTCAACTCACAATTTGATTTTCTTCCCGAGAACCTATGTTCCGTCAGTCATGACTCAGGCGAAAATATTCATCAGGGCACCTCGGCATCACGAAGTTAGGTTCCATGGAGTGCAGCTGTGTTGACTGAGTGCTGCTGTCTGCTTCCACGAGACATGCAAAATGTTCAGCGCAAATGCTGGTCTAAAACGAAGACTTGTTAACCGCGTGCTCGCCTTACGTTATTGAAGTATGTTCCGTATGAGTCATGTATTTATTTTAATTATGTATTTCACCTGAAGGCATGTTCATTAGCAATCCATGTAGGAATAAATGTTCTAGTGAAGCTGCTGCCTACGTGTCGCTTGTCTTGATACTAACTTTATTTTTTTGACATTAAACATGTGACTAGTTTGATGCAGCCCGCCACAGATTGCTTTCCTGTGCCAACAATACTACATACACTGTCTGGTTTAGCATATTTAAAGAAGGGAAGGTAGTAGAGACCAATGGCTGGCATATTATGAAATAGTGCGTTTCGGTTGTCTTAGAAGTATTGCTGAATGCGAATTCCTCTTACTCTTTTATTTACTATCGTTTTCGAGCCTGTGGTGAGGTAAAGATCAGACCTGCATTGATGCTGTAGGCAGGTACTACAGGACGTGTCTGAACTGTCGAAGAGTGTCTGCGGCGACGTGTATAAAGGCCATAGGTAGAGTGTTTACATGCGGCTAATTGATTCTCGGCGGTACATGAGATCCCCCCAAAGGCTTTGTTCTTCTGAGCTGACAAGATGTATGCAACACTGCCCGTTGTTTGTGATATCGATCTTTATTCATGTGAGTACTCATCCGAACTGTTTAGGTTAATTGCATAAATGCCTTTGAGGCTACTGCACTGCAAAGTCCCAACATAATTCTGTCGGAAATAATCATGAAGGGCTGCCCTTAGGGATCTATAATAGGACCTACGTTCTACAATGCCAATCTTGAATGTACACTCACGTATAGCAAACAAAATCAGAACACCTTGAACAACTGGAGATACGACGTTCATATTCACGGGACATGTATATTAGTATGTTCTACAGAAATTGTTAGCATTTGAACCGTATCGATAACGAGGCGGAGTACCACCTACCGGTAACATGTGGATGCGGCTCTCATTGTCGCTATAAAGCGAAGTTAATGGATCAGCATGACTTGAGCAGACGTGCGGGAACCGTTCCGTCAACTCAGTGAGTTTAAAAGAGGGCGCGTTATTGGCATGAGAGAATGTGATGCTGCTCGTATGGGATGAAGTGTTTCAGCAGTGCAACAGCTGTGTGCAGAATGGTTCACGGAAGGCCGTAGAACACGACGAGATTGTCAGTTCGCACCACCCTCACCACTTCATAGAAGATCCGAATGGCATCGCAGGAAATATCTGCGTCCTCCTCGGCTCTGACGCGACAGTGCAACAGTGTACACTGTAATGGATGACAGTCCGTCGCCGTTTATTATGGCATTTGTTACATGCGCGTCCTCCACTTCTCCGCCTACCTTTGACGAATGTACAGAAACGTGCTAGACGGCAATGGTCTATGGAACGACGTCACTGGCGCCGGCTGGAGTGGCCGAGCGGTTGTAGGCGCTAAAGACTGGAACCGCGCGACCGCTACGGTGGCAGGTTCGAATCCTGCCTCGGGCATGGATGTGCGTGATGTCCTTAGGTGGGTTAGGTTTAAGTAGTTCTAGGTTCTAGGGGACTGATGACCTAAGAACTTAAGTCCCATAGTGCTCAGAG